>NW_015413476.1:0-1788 GCF_001527695.2 Protobothrops mucrosquamatus | reverse complement strand
ATTCTGGACCAGTTGGAGTCTCCGGGTGCTCCTCAGAGGGAGCCCCATGTAGAGAGCATTACAGTAGTCCAGGCGAGAGGTGACGAGAGCATGAGTGACTGTGCGCAAGGCGTCCCGGTCCAGAAAAGGTCGCAACTGGTGAATCAGGCGGACCTGATAAAACGCCCCCCTGGTCACGGCCGACAAATGGTCTTCCAAAGTCAGCCGTGGATCCAGGAGGACTCCCAAGTTGCGGGCCCTCTCTGAGGGGGCCAAAATTTCGCCCCCTATAGTCAGCGATGGGGTCAGCTGACTATGCCGAGGCGCCGGCAGCCACAGCCACTCAGTCTTGGAAGGGTTGAGCCTGAGTCTGTTCCTCCCCATCCAGACCTGTTCCTCCCCATCCAGACCTGTTCCTCCCCATCCAGATCTTCCATCCTGAAAGTCTCATCCATAAATATAATATGGTTTGCACTCCATACTGGAAGCAAATTGGCTTTGAATTATACTGAAATCTCCAAACCCGTATTTTATAGCCATTTATGATCAAATACAGTTCTGTTTCTACATGAATTCACATGTTCAAATATTTATACCACAGTTGTGACTGTTACACTGAAGGGTTTCTTTTTCAAACTCCATGAAAATATAGGCTGATGTTTTTAAAAAGCAGTATTTTCATTGTATGAATAGCGACTGTCAAAATTAAGAATACATGCAGATGATGACAGTACCATGTGAATAGTTATTCTAAATGCATTATTAATATTCCATAGACAGAACAAACTGAATGAGACACATACTTTTTAAAATTCTTTCTTTTTGTCTCCCTGTCCCTCCTCGGATTGCATTAGTGAAATGTGGGAAAGAGGCATCCGCATTATGAATCATGCTTCAAGGTACAATTATAATATGTGAAACAAAGTACTTGCCATCCAGGAAAGTAGGCATTAAGATTTCCAAAGTTTTGCTTTGTCAATGTCAAATGACACTCATAGCTGTTCTTTTCTCTGGGATTATGTAGGTCCTTTGAGGACACAGACCTATGGCTGAAACCACTTGGCTCCTCTGAATTCTCTTAATCATGAAATGGATTGGGAAAAGGAAGTTCATCAGATCATTTGCCAGATTATTGTCAGACCCAGGCAATAGATTAATACACGAAGAGTTCAAATTCACTACTTTATTGCAATCCTACCTATAATAAAGGAATCTCCCCAGATTTCTTATCTTCCCTTGGGAACAGATAGATACGGTTCCGTGAAGCTTGGGGAGGGGTGTCACTTGTGGCTGCACAGTGATTCAAGGCTAACTCCCTGCTTGACTCCTCCTCTCTCTGGCTGGGCATTCCCAACAATTATTCACTGCCAGCCTTGCAAGTTAGTTCAGATAGAAAGCATGACTAGATGGATTAATTCTACTTTATAAGGTCACACTAACAGAATCGTGCAAGATTGAAAGTACATGCCCCCCATTTTACAGCCCAGGAAACTAGGCAGAATTCCTTCTGTGGCATTTGCAATGCCCACACTTGTGTTGTGGGGTAAGCTACATTTTATCAGGGCTGTTGTCTAGTCTGTGGCTCTTCCTCCTTTCCCCCAAAGTCATCCCCCCCCCATACCATTACATTGAGGGTCTTAGGATCTTAGGGTCTAACTAATTCTTCTACTTCTCCTAGTAAAAAAATGATATAGTGCTGGATTACAGCTGGGAGGGTCCAGGATGAAATCTATTTTCTGCCATGAAGCTAAAGAAGTAACTTTGGGCCAATCATTTAGTCCAGAACTAGGTATTCTGATGCCTTCAAAT
>NW_015413475.1:0-1788 GCF_001527695.2 Protobothrops mucrosquamatus | reverse complement strand
TCCGCCCCCTGCGCCGGCCGAGGCGTAGCTGGCAAGCGGCAGAGACGGAGCAGGCCGACCACCAGCTGGCCCAGCTCAAGGGAGGTAAGGCACCCGCCGGAAAAGGGAAAAAAAATGGCGGACAGCCTTGCTTGGCGACCCCCGTGAAATGGTCGATCGACCCCAAATGGGGTCGCGACCCATAGGTTGAGAACCGCTGTCCTATAGCCTGAGTGAAATCCAGGGAGAGGCCATATTACAGAAGTTTTTAATGTACTGCTTGAATCCAAGAGGACTCAAACTAATTTGAAAGAAGAGGTGGAATCAGCTCAGCTGGTAAATAATGGCATTTAAGTCCGTAATTAAAGGTTAATAACCATGCTGTAATGTCAACCCTTGTCTGACCAACTTCGTCTCTCAGAATTACGTTACATATACATTTTGGAGCATACTAAGTGTAAGAGATTTACTGAACAAGAGATTTACTGAATGAACGCTGCCCAACAAACACAACCCAGTCACGTGCATTTTGATAGCTGTCTCTTTTCTCACAGTCACCCAGCAACCTTTGTTGACACTGGTCAACCAGCATTTCTTTTTGATGTTTGTTGACTACAATGGCAAAAAATTCTTCAGTAAACTTGTCAGGTATGGGATAATGCACAGGGCAGAAGGTTAAATCCCTTGTTTTGAAAAAGAACATGGGAATGAAAAACCAAGGAGAAGGAGCAGAGACACTGTAGGAGGAGACACTCTACAGTATATTATGTTTGCTCTTTAGCTATCTCGTTTTCCCAGAAGAAAAGTGACTGCTCAGTCGTAAGCTTGGAATTTGTCCACATGGCAGCACTGAGCTGGACTACAGCTATGCTACATAATGGATACAAGATTGTGGTTACAGCAATTGTGGATTGTGGCTCCTTATGTACGATTAACTTTTTTGGTTTGAATGCTGACAAATGAAAACGTGGGTGAGAATGTTGTATATGAAGGACCATCGTTCTAAGAACCATGTGGAAGCAAGCGGGCCAAGTAAAAATGAAAAGTCTCGATACGAGATACCAAGCAGGATAGCTACTACTAGGAAACAAAAGTAGTCTTGGTGAAGTTGGGATCAAAGTCCTCTAAAAGTCCAGCCAATTCTATATAGAAGTATTATATTTGCAAAATATATCAATTTCTTATTCCTGATCTGTATGCAATAAAGCACATTTTTGCACAGGCTGAACCCAAGCAAAGAAGCCACTGTAATAATGCCAAAATTTCATTTATGTTTTTAACTTTCCTTCTATAAAGAACGGGGAAGATTTTTTAAAGAGAGGTTACTCTAACACAGGGATGGGCAACCTCGGCTCTTTTATGACTCCTGGACTTCAACTCCCAGAATTCCTGGACTTCAACTCCCAGAAGTCCATGAGTCATAAAAGAGCCGAGATTGCTAACTTTCAGTCCATCTTTTATGTCCCCCTGCATTAAACAAATCCCTGCATGAAGAGACAGCCATTTGTCCGAAATGGTATAGGGTTTCCTGCCTCAGCAGGGGGTTGGACTAGATGACCTCCAAGGTCCCTTCCAACTTTACTATTACTACTACTACTACTACTACTACTAAATTCAAATTTATTTGATTTATATACCGCCCTTCTCCCTTGCGGGACTCAGGGCGGTGAACAGGCACATTAATAAAACAGCAATACCATAATATTTAAAAATATTCAAAACTAATTAAATTATTTGTCCTGTCCTAAAACCCACTATAATAATATAAAATTATACCCAATTTAAAATTGTAGAGTTTCAGATTTATGC
>NW_015413474.1:0-1788 GCF_001527695.2 Protobothrops mucrosquamatus | reverse complement strand
GCAGGGTGATGTCTCTGCTTTTTAGTATGCTGTCTAGATTTGCCATAGCTTTCCTCCCCAGGAGCAAGCGTCTTTTAATTTCTTGGCTGCAGTCCCCATCTGAGGTGATCTTGGAGCCCAGGAAAATAAAATCTGTCACTACCTCCATTTCTTCCCCATCTATTTGCCAGGAATTGAGAGGGCCGGATGCCATGATCTTTGTTTTCTTAATGTTGAGTTTCAAGCCAACTTGAATGCAGTATTGCAGGCTAATTCTGCTGATTACCAGCAGTTTGATTCTCACCTGCTCAAGGTTGACTCAACCTTCCATCCTTCTGAGGCCAGTAAAATGAGGACCTGGATCATTGAGGGCAATATGCTGACTCTGTAACTGCTTAGAGAGAGCTGTAAAGCACTGTGAAGCAGTATATAACTCTAAGTGCTATTGTTATTGCTATATCTAAGCAGTTTTCATGGCAACAAATACAAACCTCGGCACGTATTTGTTGTCTCACACAGCATCATCCCAAAGTCATTTTACCAATAAGCAGCAGCTATAACAAAATCTACAAAACCTACAGAAAACCTGCCATTGCCTATCTGTGGGCTGCTCTTGTGGTTTCTAAATCTAATTTATACCACTAGACTTTCCTCATGATCTTCTATCCAAGGACAATTCGGGTTTGGCTTAGCTTTTTGAGATGAGCCACTGGAAAAAAATCTACATTTTCACAAAAAGCAGAGGTAAAGCTTATATGTCTGTGTTTTGTACTTGTTTTCATTTACAGTTTGGTTTATGCTCCATAAAGCATTGAGGAAAGACGGACACATACATTTTGGCCAATGAATTTATTTGCTCATAAAAAACAATTCAAATACAATTTCGCTGATATGATAAATTGATTTTTTTCATAAACCTGAAGATATTATGACTGAAACTGTGTCCTTTGAATAGATCATGAGAAGGCTATATAGAATACAAACACCAACCTTCTTTTATTTATTTCTTCTGTGACTAAAAACAGTCCATCAGCAGAAACAATTAAAGCATTGACAAGCTGTGGCAAAATTGTGCATTTTGTATAATTCTTACCCTGGTAGTTTTTTTTCCAGCCTAAAATGTTCTGCTACTCTCTCAAACAAATTTAAAATGACCCATTTTCTTGTGTACATACCCTACATTCAGAAAACCAAGAAATGTATTTCCTAAAATATTACACTTATAGCAGAGTTGACTGATTTTACAAAACAGAATCCCAATTCTCACCCACCAGATAAATGTTCTTCTTAGAACTGTAACAAGAGTTGCATCATGATGTGATCATTAGAGGAGATTTTTCCTATCTTCATGGAATATGGAAAGGGGAAGTCATACTCTGAGCAAAAAACTCTGTGTTCCAGGGCCAGATTAAGGTTAGTTGATGCTCTAAACCGGGGTGTCAAACTCGCAGGGTTTCCTGCCTAAGCAGGGGGTTGGACTAGATGACCTCCAAGGTACCTTCCAACTTTATTATTATTATTATTATTATTATATGATGTGTTGCAACGTATCGTGACTTTTTCTCCATTGCCGGCAATGGGGTGGGCACAGTTTCGGCATGACACATCCCGCCCGTGGGCCGGCGGTTTGACATCCCTGCTCTAAACCCAATGTTGCTCTTCAACTTTTCCATTGCTTAAATGACAATATATTAGTAAGTGCTGAAAACTAAAGTTGAGTGTGGCAGTGAACAAATTAAAGGCATGATCACTAGGAGAAAAAACTCTACGGTGCCTCCCTTTCCTTGGTACCCTAAGCATGTGCTTATC
>NW_015413473.1:0-1789 GCF_001527695.2 Protobothrops mucrosquamatus | reverse complement strand
TGTCCTGGATGGGAGGGAGGAAACTGCCAATGATCTTTTCGGCTCAACATTTTGGGAAAAGTGAAAGGAAAAAAGAGAATGGGCAGCAAAGGGGATGGACTTAGTTACAATGGGGATGAGTGGTAGATTTAATTAGATTTGAAAGGAAAAAAAAAATCAGGAATATATTCCCAATGAGAAAATCTATCTGTGTTGTCACCGCGTGTCGAAAACAGCTTGATTACACGTAATCAATTTTTTCGAAATGGAATAAAACAATTACTTGGGAAGAAAAAAAAACAGTACTTTTTCCCCCCCTACTCCTAAATAGATTGAAACATTAATAAGAAGGCTCAAACATTTAATAAAACTCAATCTTCGGTGCGATGACTAAAAGCATACAAAATAGGAATTGAGCGGTTTTAGATCAATTCCTGCCTCCCTTATTATTAATTTCCCTCTTTGCTGTTCCTTTGCTGAGCAATTTTTACAGGATAACATAGAAATGTCGGCGCTTGCATCCTACATATATTTGGGGAGTTCATTTGGAACCTACTCCAGATTTTTATTTTTTTATAAAAAGCCAACCTTACAATCGGGTTATGCAATCCCTTCTCAACCGGCCTTATTTTTCAAATCACTCTTTCTTGAGTCAGCATCCTTGGGAAAGAACGCGCCAATTCCTTCAGCACACCGAGCCAGCTGGAATAGGAATTAGTATAATAAAAATACATCTTTATTTATAAAAAGCATAGTGCCCCACAGGCATCGGGAGAGTGGTGCAAACAATAACAAACGAAATCCATTTTCAAAAAGGGCAGCGCAGGCTTTTCGCAAGCCAAACGTATAAAACAGCAGAAGGGAACTTGGCGAAAACAAGCAATTAACCCCACTAGCTTGCAACAAGCCTTTGTGCAGCCTCAGAAAAGGCAACAACATTTTTTGGGGGGTTGGTGAGGGTGGGTCTATGATTGACTGTATATTTCTTTAGTGTAAGAATTAAGTTAAATTAGAACAGAGTAGAATAACAGAGCTGGAAGGGACCTTGGAGGTCATCTAGTCCAACCCCCTGCTCAGGCAGGAAACCCTATATCGTTTCGGACAAATGGCTGTCCAGTCTCTTCTTAAAAACTTCCAGTGTTGGAGCATTCACCGCTTCTGGAGGCAGGTTGTTCCACTGGTTAATTGTTCTCACTGTCAGGAAGTTTCTCCTTAGTTCCAGGTTGCTTCTCTCCTTGGTTAGTTTCCATCCGTTGCTTCTTGTCCTGCCTTCAGGTGCTTTGGAGAATAGCTTGACTCCCTCTTCTTTGGGGCAGCCCCTGAGATATTGGGACGCTGCTATCATGTCATCCACCCAACCTACCAGAGCAGGGAGACAGGGAATGTTACAGGTTCCTTCTCCTAAAGAAGTCCATCTAGTGGGATCAAGAGGAAGGGTCATTTGTGGGTCTTGCATCACTGGAGGTTTTCAAATAGACTAGACAGTTGGGGTGCAAATGTCAAACTAGGGCAGAGAATGACGGCTAAGTCCTAAAAGGTTTTAGTTTTATCTTCGTGTGTTGAGCAAGCTGAAAAGATGATGGTTCGTGCAATGCGCGGACAAAGGCAATGCAGGGAGATACAACAAGCTGATCTTTTAAGAAACAGCTCATCATCCGGCATTCTCTTTCTCCCCTTATCTCGGAGCTACGGGGAAATTTGTTATAGGTATTACCAGCTTTATGAGACACGCTGGCTAAGTGGTAGACAGAGCCAAGATAATGCAAATTCAAAAGAGAACTAATCGAGATAGTGCGGGACACACGTTCAA
>NW_015413472.1:0-1789 GCF_001527695.2 Protobothrops mucrosquamatus | reverse complement strand
GGCCAAGCAATGTCGGCTGGCGACCCCCAGGGGGAGGGCCTTCTCTGTGGGTGCCCCTGCCCTCTGGAACGAACTACCCCCCGAGATCCGGATGATTCCGGATCTCCTTACTTTCCGCCGCGCCCTCAAGACATGGCTTTTCCAACAAGCGGGCCTGGCCTAGGGAGGATTTTAAATTGGGTTTCTTAGTAATTTTAATCACCACAACTTTAAAATATTGGTTTTAATTTGGTTTTATTCGGTGGGGTGTGTGGGTTTGTTTTTGTTTTTTAAGAATGTTGTGAGCCGCCCTGAGTCCTTCGGGAGAAGGGCGGGATACAAATTGAATAAAATGAAATGAAATGAAATTCATGTCCATGAGAAACAGTTAATGGGATGTTTTTTTGTGTTCACTGTGCAGAATATGTGTATGAACCCTGAATCACAAGCTATGGTTATTAATTGTGAACTAATACAAATAAGTACTTAAGATGTGCTTTTGTAAAAAAACAAAAACCCAAGATGGTATAAAGACATATTTTGGAATATTTTCTCCCCTGAATTTACAGCAACTTGGATACCTCTATTAATACAGAAGTAGAAACTAGATACTTCAAGAACACACAAGATAGATTGTTACAATCAATGATAAAATAAATCATAATTTTTCAAGAACTTGAAAATAATCTTTGGCTGACTAGCTTTAAAAAGTGGAACAAAAGAAATACAGCAAAATTGTATGATGAGCTCATGGCATTTTTTTAAAAAAAAAAAAACCTCACACAGCTGTTGGGAAAATAGGTGGAGGAAAAAGTATTAAGTATGTTAACCATCTAGAATCATAATAAAGGCAGTATTTTAAAAATCTGAAAAGCAATGGATGGAATGGATAGGCAGACAGAGAAAGCATAATCCAATAGCCTTGTTGGATCCATCCAGAGATCCATTCTAGAACATCGATCCAGTCAGTGCATTGGATAAGCTCGCAAGTTTGGCTGCTCCTTCCTTGTTGTTTCCCAACAATTGGTAGTTAAGATATGCTACCTGTGATTCAGGAGTTGGTATACCTGCTAGAAGGCTAGAAGCCACTGATAGCTGAATATTCCAGAAGTATTTCTGATTTCCTTTAATGTCTCTCCAAATTTGTGGCCATCATCGCATCTAATGGCAGGATATTTGTAGCTTATGTCTTTTTATTATTTTTTAAACTTATTTCTAAATATCCTCACATTTCATTTTAATGGATGACTGACACTGAGAGACAGAAAAAACTTCTCTGTCCACATTTTCATCACGTGCGTGATTTTGCAGTCTTCTCTTGTGTGTCTCCTTTTGTAGCTGTACTCTAAGCTAAAAGGTTGAAGTGCAGTAGACTTTTTTGTGGAAGAGATGTTCTAGTCTTTGAATTATTTTGGTAGCTCTTTTCTCTTACAAAACTCATTATCCATTCTTCTGAATAAGCTATATACTTAGAATCAAAGAGGTGCTATATTAGACTGACCGTGCTTCAGCCTGAATGGTTAACTTCAGGAAGTGGTGATAGGAAATTGCTTTCTAGAGAAAAGTCAGTCTATTCCCTCATGTCATTTAACTTCTACATCAAGAGCTAGGCAAGGGCTGCACTTAAAAATTTGGAGGCTGCTGAGTGCCACAGTCTGAATGCAGTGATATTGTGCATGTTCATTTTGGGGTTTTGTTGTAGAGAGTTACGGGATTTTCTTTTTTAAAAATAGTGATGGAACTATTTTCCAGTTTACCTTATAGCAGGGCTATAGAAGATATGGACCACAAACTGCCCACCAGGCAGCCT
>NW_015413471.1:0-1789 GCF_001527695.2 Protobothrops mucrosquamatus | reverse complement strand
TGGGAGGTAATCTGTGGCAGAAGGCGGTCTCGAAGGTATCCTGGTCCGCTGCCATGGAGCGCCTTAAAGATGATAGTCAGCACCTTGAAGCGCACCCGGAAGGCCACCGGCAGCCAATGCAGCTCGCGCAGCAGCGGTGTTACGTGGGAGCGACGAGTCCCTCCCAACACCGCCCGCGCGGCCGCATTTTGGACTAGCTAATAATTCAAGTAATATTAATTTTGTTTCCTGGCTCTACTATGCCCTACCCTTCCTTTTTTTCTTTTTTTCTTTTTTTGAGGAGTGTGCTTCTGACAGATTTATCTACAGCTAGTGGATAGGTAAGTGTCATTTCAAGATATATCAACATTTCATTATCCTATCCTAAGATGTGTGTTTTTGTCAGAATTTTAAAAAACCCTAATACATAATGAGGTAATAGGCAATTATCTAAAAAACAGAACATTTGTGATTTTCCAGACATTGCTGAACTATACTTTCCAGGAGCCCCACGCAGCCTAATAAAAAATGAGATTGCTGGGAATTGTAGGTCAGTCATAGCTAAATCCTATGTTCCTAAGCACCCTAAACACAATATTCCTGTTTCAAAGAAGGTTCATAGGTTCAATTTTAAAAGAATATATGAACACATCCTTTTCTTTGATTAAATATTATCAGGAAGTGATGTTCTCAGAAAATTGTGGAAGTCCTAGATAATTAGGAATAGAATGATATGCTGTAGTAAACCACTAAGTAAATGCTGAATATTTTGTTGCTTCTCCTATCTTGTCCAGCCTTGATGACTTCTAGCAGAGACAAACAAAATATTGCTACAATATCATCAAAAACTGAAGAACAAAAATTGCACATTAGAAGAGAGAAGAATTCATTTTGAATCTACTTCTCTGTGCAGTCATCTTGTGTTTTGGAGATGAATAAAATACTAGACCTCAAGTAAAAAAGCACTGGTTTTATTATCTAAGTAATATAACTGAAATAGAGCATGTCCTCTGCTTTCTCTTCCTTCTCCTTTCTTGTTCTTGTTTATCAAATTTTCAATCAGCAAAAGTAGCACCATACAAAGAACTGTGTGTGCTAATGAAGCTTATAGACTCATGCAAATATCTCAGAAGGATCTATGCAGGTTGCCATGCCCTTGTAACTTCATCAATAGTGTCATTTCTACGTGGCTGGTAAAGAGGGGAGATAAGAGTAAGGAGGGAGGGAGAAGAAGAGGGAGAGGGAGAGGGAACGGGAGAGGGAGAGGGAACGGGAGAGGGAGAGGAAGAGAGAAGTCAAAATCCATCTGATTTCTGTGGCTTACAAAACAAGAGAAAAAATATAGCTGCTCGGGGATACTGATGTATGAGTTCATCCTATGGTCTTTTTATAGAAAAGGCAAATGGAATAAAGATGCATGTTTTCTAAAACATGCATCCAACGTAGCAGCCTTCTTTCTACTCCCACCAAGGAGGTAAAGCTGCACCAGTACAGATATCAGGCAAGAATACAAATATAAAACAGTCTCCATGTAGACTAAGAGGGGCAAGCTTGTTATTTAGCCTGAAGACTCGGTTTAGGATGACACAGATAATCAAGACACTGGGGGGGAAAATCTTCCCAGCTTAACACTTTTCTTGCAAAAAAGAGAATCAAAGAGGCAAAGGAAATGGAAGAGACAGAAGTTTCAGCGGCCATGAAACAAGTATGAGAGCAGAAGACCGTAAATATAGCAAGAAACAGATCTGCCTTGCTCTGCCTCCAGCCAGGACCTTTAATGGCAGATCTTTTGTCTTGCTGAAAAGATGTC
>NW_015413470.1:0-1789 GCF_001527695.2 Protobothrops mucrosquamatus | reverse complement strand
AAGGCAGTCAAGGCCTCTGTCCGTCCATCTGTCCATCCTCAGGATCCCCCTCCCCAAATTGAACACAATGGAAGCCCATTTGGGATCAGGGAAGACGCCAGCAAAAGGAAGATGGTGGCTAAAATTGGGGTGAACGGGGCTTGTTGGGGGGGGATTGCAGAGAAAAGAAAATATCTAAGAAAACAGACACCCCCACCCCTAGTGCTTTGCCTATAGGAGAGGCTAAGGGGGCAGTCAGCAATGTTGCCATTGTAAGCCCCTCCCTCTGGGTCACATGACCGAAATCCCATGCAGGATTCGCACAAACACTCAGAGGTCCGATGCCAAAGGAGGGAGAAACATACACACACACACACTTTTTTTTTCTAGGCACAACAAATTAAATTAAATCTGCCTCCCCCTCCTATGCTTATTACTGCTAGTGGGTGGTGGAGAAGAATTCTTAATATTCATTTTGCAGACACTGCAATTTTTTTTTTAAGCATTTGGTTCCAATCTTTCTGTTCTAAAGTAGATGGGGTCTCCCACTTTTTTGAGTTATTATTTTAATCTCGTTCTCTTTTATGGCTCCCTCCTTTGACAATGAGCGGTCCCCAACCTTTGCAGCTTGGTGGACCGACTTATGGGGGGGAGGGAGAGGGGAACCAGACTGCGTGAGTGGCAGGCTGGCCTGCAGGAACGCACACAACTCAACTTGCACAAGTTGAGCAATGCACACATGTGTGTGCGCGTGCATATCGACCTGCCACCCACAAGAGTTGAGCTTGTGCGGGCCGGTTCTGAACAAGCCACGGCCCGGTATGGGTCACAGCCCGGGGATTGGGGACCTCTGGTGTAATATTTTGTAAGTCAGCCCATTCTCAGAATCAGAATAGAGCTGGAAGGGACCTTGGAGGTCTTCTAGTCCAGCCCCCTGCTCAAGCAGGAGACCCTATGCCATTTCAGACAGGTGGCTGTCCAGTCTCTTCTTAAAAACCTCCAGTGATGGAGCACCCACAACTTCTGGTGGCAAGCTGTTCCACTGGTTGATTGTTCTGTCAGGAAGTTTCTCTTTAGTTCTAGGTTGTGTCTCTCCTTGATTAGTTTCCATCCGTTGCTTCTTGTCCTGCCTTCTGGCGCTTTGGAGAATAGCTTGACTCCCTCTTCTTTGGGGCAGCCCCTGAGATATTGGAAGACTGCTATCATGCCCCCCCCCCAGTCCTTTTTTTCTCTAGACTGGCCAAGCCCGAATCCTGCAACCGTCCTTCACATGTTTTAGTTTCCAGGCCTTGGATCATTTTAGTTGCTCTTCTTTGCACTTTTTCCAAAGTCTCCACATCTTTTTTGTAATGGATGCAGGTATTCCAGATGCGGCCTTACTAAGGCTTTATAAAGCGGTACTAATACTTCACCTGATTTTGATTCTATGCCTCTGTTTATACAACCAAGGATTGTGTTAGCTTTTTTGGCTGGTGCCGCACACGGCTGGCTCATGTTTAAGCGAACATCCACTACTAGGATGATCGCTTAAACATTGAACTCAATTCCTCCCCCCTCGCAAAGCCTCTTCCATTTTTTTTTCTCTCCCACCCTCCCTGCTGAGCGGGACCCACTGAGGGAAGACTGGGAGAGGTACAGAATCCTAGATAAAGTGACACATTAATCCTAAGTTGAGGCCCTTTCTTCTTCTTCTTCTTCTTCTTCTTCTTCTTCTTCTTCTTCTTCTTCTTCTTCTTCTTCTTCTTCTTCTTCTTCTTCTTCTTCTTCTTCTTCTTCTTCTTCTTCTTCTTCTCCTCCTCCTCCTCCTCCT
>NW_015413469.1:0-1789 GCF_001527695.2 Protobothrops mucrosquamatus | reverse complement strand
CCCCATTTTATTTTTCATCTGAGCAATTTCCCTTGAGCAGTGTTCTCCCCACAGCCATCATCAGAGCTCCGCTAAGCCAGATGAGTGGTACAAACCAAGTTTGTTTGGCTAACATTCATGCCTTCCAGCAAAGATCTGCAACATTGCTGAGTGGGCCACAGGAGCAGATGTGCGATGAACAGAGCAAAAGCAATTCCAGGAAGATAGCAGCAGGTTTACAGAAACTGGAAAAACATTCCAGCTTATTGTTGATGCGAAAAGAAAGACCTGGCATTTCTAAAACCCTCCATTTAGAATAATAATAATAATAATAATAATAATAATAATAATAATAATAATAATAATAATAATAATAATAATAATAATAATAATAATAATAATAATAATAATAATAATAATAATGCGAGGTTAATTTGCTAATGGAAAGCAAAGAAGAAAGACGGAAGTTGTTACTTTCCTTGTCTTTCTTAACGTTTTTTCTTTCCTTTTCTTATTTTTCTAACTTTTGTTTTATATTTTTATTTTATCATGAAACTTAATAAACAGTTGTGGTCTTAAAAAAAAAGATGTGGGCCTAATTCGCATACGATGGTATTAAATCTCTCTCTTTCCCCTTGTACTTTATGAATGGCAAATTAGCCTAAGAGCCGATTCCATTACGAAGAAATGCGGTATTTATTACGGTCAGAGAACAAACAACAAAGATTTTTTTTTTCCTGAAAGACTGGAAAAACCTTTTGCTGAAAGAATAAACAAACGGATGGATGATTTCTGGATTTGAAGATTCAGAAAGGTGCAGAGGGAATGAGTGGGTGAGGGGGTTTGTAAAGTATTTAAGGGAGAGGGAGGACAATCAGATGCTAATTATATATTAAAAAAAGAAAGTTAGGCATCATTTTTATATTTTAGTTTTTTCTCTTTTTTGCACTTTTTTGCTTTTCTTCTTTTCTTCATCTTTTATTGAAAATTCAAGGAGGGAGGGAAGGGAGGGAGGGAGGGAGGGAGGAAGGGAGGGAGGGAGAAATGGAGGAAGAAAAGAAGGAAGGAAGGAGAGGAAAGGAAGGAAAGAAAAGAAGGAAAGAAGGAAGAAAAGGAAGAAAGGAAAGAGTGGAGAGGGAGGGAAGGAAGGGAGGGAGGAAGAAAAGTAAGGAAGGAGAGGAAAGGAAGGAAATAAAAAAGGAAAGAAGGAAGGAAGGAGAGGAAAGGAAGAAAGGAAAGTGGAGAGGGAGGGAGGAAGGAAGGAAAGAAGGGAGGAAGGAAAGAAAGAAAGAAAGAAAGAAAGAAAGGAAGGAAGGAAGGAAGGAAGGAAGAAGGAAGGAAGTAGAGGAAAAGGGAAAGGAAAGGAAAGGCTTCCTTGCTTCCTTGCTAATTCCTTTCCTTAAGCAAAACATGGAAAGTCAGACTGGTTGCAGATGCCTGGAGAGATGACCGTACTAGAAAAATTCAAATTTATCTACCTAACTCTCAGCCACCTAGTAATTAAGCTCAAAACCTTTGGTCATTCCTATGAGACTTTCTTCTCCATTAAACTAAAGAATGGCTGAAACAATGCAGAATAAATTTTGGGTGAAGCCCTTAAGTTGCATAGGTAAGCTTTTCCTGCTTCCCTGACCTCAAAGGACCTGCTCACAAGTTACCTTGCGATGTTTGGACAGGGGCTGAATAGAAAACCCAAAGGTAGCTAATGATATTGATGCTGCTTCTCTCTCTCTCTCTCTCTCTCTCTCTCTCTCTCTCTCTCTCTCTCTCTCTCTCTCTCTCTCTCTCCCTCTCTCTCTCCTTCTCCCCC
>NW_015413468.1:0-1789 GCF_001527695.2 Protobothrops mucrosquamatus | reverse complement strand
CTCTATGTTCCTGGGGGCCCGCTCAGGGGACTCATCCTCAGCCAGTGTCACGACAATCCGGCGGCGGGGCATTTTGGCCTGTTCAAGACCCTGAACTTGGTCTCCCGGACCTTCTGGTGGCCCCGAATCCGACACGACGTTCAGACCTACGTCTCCTCTTGTATTTCATGTAGGCAGGCCAAGTCAGCGACAGGGGCCCTGCCTGGCCTACTGCAGCCCTTGCCGACACCCAAATGACCCTGGGGGGCTGTGTCCATGGACTTTCTGACGGACTTACCCCCGTCTTCTGGATTTACGACGGTGTTTGTGGTGGTGGACATGTTGACCAAGATGGTGCATTTCATTCCATGTCGTGGCTTGCTGTCTGCCCGCGCCACCGGTCACATGTTCATCCAGCAGGTGTTCCGGCTACATGGTCTTCCTGATAGGGTCGTGTCCGATAGGGGAGCCCAGTTCACAGCCCGTTTCTGGCAGGGGTTGATGCAGGCGTTAGACGTCAAGATCTGCCTCTCGTCCGCACATCATCCCCAAACTGATGGAGGGACCGAGAAGGTCATTGGAATCCTGGAACAATATCTGCGCTGCTATGTCAATCAGCAGCAGAACAATTGGGTGGACTATCTGGCGGTGGCTGAGTTTGCATTCAATAACTCCCAGCACACCTCCACGCAGATGACCCCATTCTTAGCCAATGGGGCTCACCCTCGGTTTTTCCCTCTTTCCCCATTAGACGCACCGGGACCACCAGCGAACGACTACATGGCAGAGTTACAGGCGATCCATCGATTGGTGCAGCGACAGTTGGAGAAGGCCAAGGCTGACTACAAAAGGTTTGCTGATCGGTCGAGGCGGGATACGCCTCTACTATCGGTGGGAGACCGGGTATGGCTGTCCACCAGGAACCTACCGTCAACCCGGCCAGTCAAGAAATTAGACCACTGATATGTAGGACCGTTCCCCATCGAGGCTGTCATCAATCTGGTCGCCTATCGCTTAACTCTGCCACGTTCCATGTGGGTACATCTGGTCTTTCACCGCTCTCTGTTGGTCCCTGAGCAACCGGCGTGTCCACTCCGCCGAGCCGAACCTCCCCCACCAGAACAGCGTGATGGAGACAGTGCTCCCGAGTACGAGGTTGCCAGTATTCGGGACTCCCGTTGGGTGAAAGGTCGCTTCCAGTATCTGATTGAATGGAAAGGTTACGGACCGGAGGAGTTCACCTGGGAGGATGCGACCACCGTTCATGCTCCTGCTTTGGTGACCGCCTTTCATGACCAATTCCCATCCCGACCGCATCCGGATTGGCAGACCCGGGGGAAGGGCCCTGCGGTGCGGGATAGTGTTGTGATTCCGTGCCAGCCTGTGTTCCCAACAGCTGAGTCTGAGGAATCTGAGGAGGAGGTGGAGGAGGCCTTTGAGGGGCTGTCAGGGTCAGAGGGAGGCTCTGATGAATTACAGGACTCACGGCTTGATGAAGAGCCTGGCCCCTCCAGTCGTGTTTCTGATGAAGCTCAGCTGTGTGAGAAGCATGAGTCAGATTCGGAAGGCTCACACCTGGATGTGCTAATTGATGCTTGCAGGCATCATCAGTTAGCAAGAGAAAAACAACAGCAGTCTATGCGACAACTCCAAAGTAAACGGAGAAGGCAATGAGAGGCAACGCCCTGGGACTGCTGTATAAAAAGGGGAGGTGTGGGCGTTGCTGGTTGCTGAAGGCAACCGTTTGCAAAGTGCTTCTTGGAATCCTGGTCTGTTCGTCTTGTTTGCAACGTGTTCCTGTGGACTATTT
>NW_015413467.1:0-1789 GCF_001527695.2 Protobothrops mucrosquamatus | reverse complement strand
CACAAAAGCTGCTTTAAAAAAGACTTTTGAAACCTATAAAAAGCAGGCTGATAAAAAGAGGGCTCCCCAAAGAACATTCCAAGTTGGGGAAAAGGTTTATTTGTCAACTAAATATCTACGCCTCAAGTTGCCCAGCAAGAAATTGGGACCAAAGTTCTTGGGGCCTTTCCCCATAGTAAGGATCATCAACCCAGTCACAATAGAGCTAAAACTCCCTAAACTCTTAGGGAAAATTCACCCAGTTTTCCATTGTAGCTTGTTGAAGCCATATCGGGGCTCCACATTAAGACCTCCTCCAAAAAAGGCACCTGGGCCCCTCATGGTTGCGGGACAAACCCACTATGAAGTAAAGCGTATTCTTGACTCTAGAATTTTCAGAGGGAAATTGCAGTATCTAGTACAATGGAAGGGATACCCATTATCCGAAGCCACCTGGGTGAAATCCAGTGAAGTAAAGGCTAATAGATTGGTCAAAAGGTTTCACGTGAAACACCCCAACAAACCGAAAGATGACCCTTAACATATGCTTTGGGTTGCTTTACAGGATCTGTCCTTTTTGTAAGGGGGGGGGCGGATGTCAACGCTGCAAATACTGTATATTCTTGCTTTGACAATATGCAGAACTGTCTGGTATTTTCAGAGTTAAATCAGGCAACAGTGAAAGCCCGGGGAAAAGAAACCGGAAGTAAATCACATCTTCCAAGTTAATTGGAAGATGTGAACCATGACCCCAAAATAGAGGCATGGAAAAATGCTTGGAATGTATGTACAACGGAAAAGGATCCAAATCTAAGCATTTCCACCATGCCGTACTGACGTCTCTGTAACCTTAATAAATGCTTTTAGGAAAAAATATGCCTGAAAGTTCTTTTAAGTGTTTCGTTAATCAGACACATGACACAATCTTTTGAATCGTTTTGTGAAAAATAGATGCTTGATTATGTACAAAATACATTAATATCTCAGATATTTCATTATTGAAAAATGATTCCAGGATTTTAGGACATTTGTCTAAACTTAAAAAATATGAACGGAGAGGCTCAAATAATTGTAGAACACGCTCTATAGCAGGTGTTAGAGCAAGCCATCTAACATTTGAATATCCTAAAAGTTTTTTATATTGAACATTCACTTCTTCACAAAATTGTTTTAAAGTAGCCACACAAACGGTAAAAAGACTAAAATACAAATAAATTGTAGTTATTATTACTTCTACATCAATTGGCATGGCACATGATGCCGTGTTGATTGCATTTGACAAAATATGTGCATTACAACCTATTCCTAGTATTTTCTTTTGGAGTAAATCTTGTAATTTTACATACACATTATTCACCCCTTTGCGTCTTCGCCCACCAAAATTTGTGTTTGTATTATCAGCTGTTAGTGCAACAACTTTGAATTTCAAATTGTTTTCATTTATTACTCTGTATAGATGGTTTGACCAAATTTCAGCAGTTTCGCCCTCAATGGATTCTAAATTTAAAATTTTTACTTGAATGCCCTTGGTAACATTAAAATATCTTACTAGTGTTGGATACAATTTAGTTTCATTATGATTGGATGCATCAGATAAAACCGTTACAAATACTGCAGTTTCCAAGTCTTCTGTAAGTATTTTGTCACAGTAATTTTTAAATACTGATTTAATAATAGCCTCGCATTTTGTCCTGGCGCATGAAAATTTAGCATCGTGAAACTTTTTCAATAATTTAGTTGTACAATCCATACTATGAAAACTTTGATTGTGAATTATGGTATGGTATGGAATGCAAATGTTCCCTCCATT
>NW_015413466.1:0-1789 GCF_001527695.2 Protobothrops mucrosquamatus | reverse complement strand
ACTTCCTGACAGTTAGAACAATTAACCAATGGAACAACCTGCCTCCAGAAGTGGTGAATGCTCCAACACTGGAAGTTTTTAAGAAGAGACTGGACAGCCATTTGTCTGAAATGGTGTAGGGTTCCTGCCTGGGCAGGGGGTTGGACTCGATGACCTCCAAGGTCCCTTCCAACTTTATTATTATTATTATTATTATTATAAATGTCTGCAAGAAAACAGCCAAGCCCAGGCAGCATCAAGGACTTCACGGTTATGGTATACTTAGGAGTAAGCTATTACTTATGCTTTAGAATGGCTGTAATTGGGACCCTAATAGGAACCTATTAACTCAGCCTAATTGGCTGTTTTAGATTTACAGAAATTCTGACTTTTGATTCTGAAACTGGGCCTGGATTCTGTCTTTCTTTGATGGCTCGTTTTCTGCAAGAATGCTGTAGGTGAATCTCTGCTTGGCTCCTGAACCTAACGTGAGTTACTAGTTTTCTGCTCCGTTGAATGCATGACAGATGATTCCAGCAGCTCAGCTACGTTCTGGTTAGGTTAAAGTGCAGCAAAACATTATTCTTTTTCCCCCGTCATCAGCTGGACTGAATGAAACAAACATCTTCCTGGAGAAACAGCCAAACTTTAAGAGCCAAGAATTTAATAAGACTATGCTGGATCACAAGGGAAAAGACTGTGTCAGTGTAATACATAGAATTAAATTTGTCAAGGCTTTGAGCTTCCTACATCTTTCTCGAAGCAAGCAGAGTTGGGTTCCTGGGTTAGGTGTCTCTCACCTGCCTGATTTTCTGGAAGGACGGAGACAAGGATTATCTGATCCACTGTGGTTTAGTGACAAGAAATAAACAACCGCTGTGCTTTTCTTCTTTGGCCAGCCCATGAGCAAAATTGGAATCCTTGCTGTGAAAATCCTTTGGTTTGAGCCAAGAGAGAATCCCCTACAGGAGTCAACACTCTGTTGATTTTCCAAGTCTTTTTGAGCTTCTAAGAATCCAGACTAATTGCATCTTCAAGACCACCCAGAATTTGAGAGACTCTTGAATTCCGAACAGCCTGGATCAAGAAGTTCACTCTGATCTTTGGTCTCTGCTGGGTGCTGAGAAAACTCCAAAAAAATCATTTGCTAGTGAAGGCTGCACATTGCAAATAAACCACAGTTTGCCTCCTGTGACAATAAACTGGGACTGGCTAGGTTTGCAGCCTTAGCAATTGCAATGGTTGGATTCATACAACCCGCCAAAACCAAAGACAGAATAAAAGAGTTGGAAGGGATCTTGGAGGTCTTCTAGTCCAACCCCCTGCTCAAGAGGAAACCCTATACCATTTCAGACAAGTGGCTGTCCGGTCTCTTCTTAAATACCTCCAGTGATGGAGCACCCACAACTTCTGAACGCAAATCGTTCCACTGATCAATAGTTCTCACTGAGAGGAAATTTCTTCTTAGTTCTAGGTTGGTTCTCTCTCTGATTAGTTTCTATCCATTGTAGAATAGAATAGAATAGAATAGAATAGAATAGAATAGAATAGAATAGAATAGAATAGAATAGAATAGAATAGAATAGAATAGAATAGAATAGAATAGAATAAAGTTGGAACCTTGGAGGTCTTCTAGTCCAACTCCTTGCTCAGGCAGGAAACCGTATACCCTTTCAGACAAATTTTTGTCCAATCTCTTCTTAAAAACTTCCAGTGTTGGAGCGCTCACAACTTCTGGAGGCAGGTTGTTCCACTGTTTAATTCTTCTAACTGTCAGAAAATTTCTCCTCAGTTCTAGGTTGCTTCTCTC
>NW_015413465.1:0-1789 GCF_001527695.2 Protobothrops mucrosquamatus | reverse complement strand
TTCAACTCTAAATCTTAGTCCTTAAATCAATCCATATTTCTCAAAACCTTTTTAATCCATTACATATAATTTTAAATTTCTCTTTTTAGTCTTATTCTGGCTTTCTTTTTATGCCAAGCAGGTTTCCATAACAAAGCCTCTATTTCAGCAAATAGATCTCCCGTTATTGCTTGTAATGTCATTTGGGTCAGTAAAAGACAGAGGTGACATTCTATGATCCACAATTGTGGATTCCCGGCTCTGGAATCCAATTCTGCCAATTCTACTGATCTATGAGAGTACCACTTCAATCCATTCCTTCCAAACCGACATTAGGCCAGGAAGCTTGAAACAGCCCCTTCAAACTTTGCAAGCCTGAAAGGAGGCTGCCTACTTAAGACTTTACGAGGAAAAATGATTGATTCAATCGACCATTAGGACAATGGAGAAAATTCAACTTTACAGAACAAAAATATAGCGTGTTAAAAGTAAATATATAAAACCGTCCTGTAAAATTCTAATGACACACACACACACAACATAATTCACCCAGGGTGTAATCACTACTCCCAACCTAAGCCTGCAGTAATTACAATTAGTAATTAGTAAATTTAACTAATCAATTTGAGAGTCTTTAAAAAAAATTCATCTTTTGATTGATGAGAAGTTCCAGTGTCCGGGGCTGCCTCCGTGTGATGGGCACTTGGAGTGCTTGGCAACCAGCCCGTATTTATGCCTCCTTGCAGCGTCCTGTCATCATATGATTGCAATTTACGTTTTTTGGCCAAAAACTGGTGTTCATTTTCTATGTCCAGCAAAAAGCACTCTTTGCAAACAATGGGTTCACTTGAACAATGACTGCACTTACTTTATGACTGCTGCATTCGTTTAACAACTGCTCCAAAACATGTCCTAAAATCAAGGTCGGTCCAGTGACGACCTGCTTAACAACCAATATAATTACAACCTTAACTCCAGTACAAGGGCTACTTGTACAGTAATTTGAAAAGGAAGAGTTATTGCAAAGAGACGCAGAGAACAGCTTAGAGAAAACAGCGGGTGACGAGAGTAGAACACGAGCTTCGCTTGGGAAAAATTGGGAAAGGTGACAAAGATGTCACTCAAGTACAGACTCACTTAAGATGGACTTCCGTGCACTGGCGCTGGGGAGCGAAGCAAGCGATGGCCCACACTTTGATTTCAATGCCAGTATGAAACTGTTTGTTCCTCATGTCCCAGACCCCCTGCACTGGAGTGGCAATTGCTTTGTTCTAGAGAGAGGAGGGGAGAAAAATTGAATGACACAAAAAACCAAAACAAAGATCTAATGTGCAGCAATGTCCAAGCACCTCCGCCTTTTGATCTCAAACACCAGGATGGAAAAGGGAAAAAACAAAGCAACAGATGGAAACTAATCAAGGAGAGAAGAAACCTAAAACTAAGGAGAAACTTCCTGACAGTTAGAACAATTAACCAGTGGAACAACCTGCCTCCAGAAGCGGTGAATGCTCCAACACTGGAAGTTTTTAAGAAGAGACTGGACAGCCATTTGTCTTAAATGGTGTAGGTTTTCCTGCCTGAGCAGGGGGTTGGACAAGGTCCCTTCCAACTTTATTATTATTATTATTATTATTATTATTATTATTATTATTATTATTATTATTATTATTATTATTATTATTATTATTATTATTATTATTATGGATCATCGCACAGTCAGCCAGATGTTCAGACTGGATTTGGCATTTTGTCTACCTATCGAGTCCTTTCCCAGTACCTGGGATAGGCAGATGTGGATGTTTGATGGTAT
>NW_015413464.1:0-1789 GCF_001527695.2 Protobothrops mucrosquamatus | reverse complement strand
AAATGATCATTGAGTTATGACTTGCTTAATGACCACATCACTTGAATGGCCAAAAATCTGGTCCCAACTGCAGTCATACATCAAGGACTTTCCATATTAGGGAAATTGCATGTGCAATGCACATTAGGAAAAATATAGACTTTATATTAAAGATTTGCAGACTGGTACAGAAATGGATTGAAAAATTACACCAATTGCTTCTAAAAAAAACCCTGAAGAGAATAGAACAATCAGGTTATTTTGTCCTTAGTAAATTCATACATTGGCCCCACCAATCAATGGAAGGATGTGTAAGTACATCTTTACAGCTTCCAGTTTCAATTTAATATCACACAACTGAGACATTTACCACTTCAGTGACTGCTCATCCATGGACTTCAGAGAAACTGTTCAGGTGTAGAACAGCTAACGAACACAAGGCTTTCAACAGGGAGAGCAAATTGTTCTGTAGATCTGAGGTGGCATTTCATGAAGGAATGTAACGTAGTCCACACGGAGAACAATTGGCAAGAACATATGTTGCTCTTAATGGCACCTTCTATTTTGAAAGCATACTGATCTGACCTTGCTTTTCTGAAAGTGAGCAATGAATGTTTGCATGACTGTTTCTATTTTGAAACATTACAAATTATTGCAAAGAAGGAGAAAGGCTGATTGCTCCTAAAATAACTTAGCTACAGACAGCAACGTTTAATTAAGACAAATTAAATTAAGAAATGACAGTGAAACATGTTTTTTAGTTGTTTATTTTTCTGAATTTATGTATTTATCTATTTTTGGTAATCTAGTTCAGGCACGAGCTATCAGAAATACCTATCCTTTTCTCAGATGCAAAATTAGAAATAATAATTTCTTTCTGCATCCCATGTCTCCTCTGGTATATGTCTCTGGGTACCGCCAGTAATGATGATCCTTAAACAATGACCTATGAAAATCTGATATAAAATAATTTTTATTGTTGATAACTGAGACAAAATATTGATAAAATAATACTGCATTATCAAGAACTAATGAAAGCTAAAATAGAACAGAGAAAATGAAAAAGAGAGAAATAACATAAAGAGGTTAAAGTGTAATAAGAAAAAAATAAAAGAAAGTAGGAAAATATAAAGAAAGATGTAAAAGAAACTAATCACGGAGAGAAGCAACCTACAATTAAGGAGAAATTTCTTGAAAGTTAGAACAATTAATCGGTTCTGAAATGGTAAAGGGTTTCCTTCCTGCCTGAGCAGGATTAGTTGGACTAGAAGATCTCCAAGGTCCCTTCCAACTCTGTCATTTTATTGTATAAAGATATAAAGAAGTAGCTTCTGATATTCTTCATAGCTGTTATAAGTACAATTATATATTAGCCTTGCTCTTGCTAAATTTACATCATGATTCTTTTCTTTTTATAATCATGAAAACCGCAAATCACTTCTTTAACCTACTCTGAAAGTTGAAAGGAAAGTTTGAAAAGTTGAAAGGACCACGCACTTCGGTTCCAATTTAAATGAAAGCTGGGACATGACCGTTGAAGTAAAGACAAGGATAGAAAAAGCATTCTTCAAAATGAAAAAGGTCTTCTGCAGTCATAACATAAGCCTAACTCTGAAAATCAGGCTTGTCAGATGCTATATTTTTTCTATCCTGCTCTATGGAGTAGAGAGTTGGTCTCTGACAGAAGGCCACCTGAAGAGACTAGAAGCATTTGAAATGTGGATTTACAGGCGGCTGTTACGTATAAGCTGGGTTGACAAGATCAGAAATGAGGAGGTGATAAGCCGCCTGGGAAAGCCAAGGGAAATCA
>NW_015413463.1:0-1789 GCF_001527695.2 Protobothrops mucrosquamatus | reverse complement strand
CTATACCTGTACATTTGGTTTTTCTTGCCTAAATGTAGAACCTTACTTTTTTCACCACTGAATTTCATTTTGTTAGATAGCGCCCAGTGTTCAAGTCTGTCCAGATCCTCCTGTATCCTAAGCCTGTCTTCTGGAGTGTTGGCTATTCCTGCCAGCTTGGTGTCATCTGCAAATTTGATGAGTTCCCCATCTATCCCCTTGTCCAGATCATTGATGAAGATGTTGAAGAGCACTGGGCCCAGAACAGAGCCCTGGGGCACCCCACTACACACTTCCCTCCATGTAGATGCGGTTCCATTGAGGACCACACGCTGAGTACGGCCGGTCAGCCAGCTACGGATCCATCTGGTGGTGATGCTGTCTACCCCGCATTTTTCTATCTTATCAAGTTAACATATTCATCTTCTAGATTCATCTTGAGTAGCATTTTATAAACTTTAGAAATGAAGATGCTAGGTACTTATATTAGAAAATTTTTACTTGGATGGAGTTAGAAAACATTCATGCATTCAGACAAGTTGAGTTTTACAGCTGGCAGAAGTATGATACAGAAGGATTTTGCTGAGTCTCTGATGGAGAAATACATACCAAAATCAAGGCCTTCCATATATGCTGCATTTATTGATTAGAAGCAGGCATTTGATCATGTCTCTATAATGAAAGTATGGTAACAGTTTAGAGCAGGGGTGTAAAACTCGGAACATTGTGTGACGTGTAGTGACACATCGTGACATTTTTTCCATTGCTGGCAATGGGGTGGACACGGTTTCGGCATGACGCATCCGGCCTGTGGGCTGGCAGTTTGACACCCCTGGTTTAGAGGAACATAAGTAATTGTTATCTGATTAGTCTTTAAGATGTATGAGAACACCTATCTTAAGGTAAGTGGTAGTATAATGTGGTGTGCCTCTGTGATGGAATGTATTGGCTGGATTCCCAGAAAGGGAGGGCGAATTCCAGAGAATAAGAGGCAACCCAGGCCATAATTTTTGTATGAGAAAGAGTGTAAAGACTAATAGTTAATACTAATAGTTTTCAGAGGCTATGATAGATGCAGATAGAAGAGTGCTTCAGTTTGATAAAATTCTATCTATAGGTGTGGACCAATAAAATTTCACCTGGGAAGAATCACCAGGTATTTCTTGGTTTTTGGACTGCACAGCCGGGACTCTTAAGTTGATAACTATTAAATAAAAGCTTAAATGATACCGCATTAATGGTCAACCATTACTTAAGGTTTACATTGATTCAGTGGTCAATCATTTAACTAAAACAGAATTTCTTTTACTAAATACAGCAGATAGGCACATTGATGCAGCAATTCTGTCACCAGTACCATTAGGATAAAGAGGGTGTGCCAGATTTCATTTGTCTTCAGGTAGAAGCATCTGTAGTTAAATTAGTGGATCAGCAAAATGCTGTGGACATAGTATACTTGGATTCCAGTAAGGCATTTTACAAAGTAGACCACAACCTACGTCTTGGGAAGTTAGAAAAATGTGGCATAGACAGTACCACCAGATGGCTTTTTAACTGGCTGACAAACCACACTCAACTTGTAGTCCTTAATGTAACTACATTTACATGGAAGAAAGTGAGCAATGGAATATCCCAAGGTTCTGTCTTAGGCCCAGTACTCTTCAATGTCCTTATAAATGATTTAGATGAGGGAATAGGAGAACTCATCAAATTTGCAGATGACACTAAATTGGTAAGAATAGCCAGCACTCCAGATTATAGGCTCAAAATCCAGATGGATCTTGACAGACTTGAAAACTGCACCCTAGGA
>NW_015413462.1:0-1789 GCF_001527695.2 Protobothrops mucrosquamatus | reverse complement strand
GATTTTTCTTTTTCAGTGAAAGTTTGTTGTTTTCTTTTGTTTCACATAAGAACATATGGAAACCAGATGCTCCTCTGGGGGTAAAGTTTCAGTGATTTAACACAACTTAAATAAATTAAGTTGGTAAGCTACTAAGAAAAATATAAGTGGAATGTGGTTTTGGAATCAGTTGAATAAGGATGAATCTCAACCACTTTTTTCCCCTGTTCCAAACATTAACCAGAAGGATAGATAATTATTCTTATACAGGTAGTCTTCAACCACAATCACAATTGGGACCAGAATTTCCATTGCTAAGCAAGGCAGTACTTAAGTGAGTCATGCTCAATTTTACAATCTTTTTTTTTGGCCAGGGTTAAACAAATCATTGCAGTTGTTAAGAGAATCTGGCTTCCGCCATTGACTTTGTTTTGTCAGAAACCTGCTGGGAAAGTCTCAGATGGTGATCACATGATCCTGGGATACTTAACCATTGTAAATGCATGCCAGTTGCCAAATGCCCAAATTTGGATCATGTGACTGGGGATGCTACAGTGGTGGTACGTTTGAGGATCTGTTGTAAGTCACCCTTTTCAGAGCCGTTGTAACTTTGAAGAGTCATTAAATGAATGGTTTGTAAGTTGAGTACTACCTGTATTTGTCCTTTTTTAATTCTGTGTTTACCTTTTTTTGTGGATGTTGAGAAAATGTTACGTTGATTTCGGTTATTTTTAAAATGTTAAATAATGGAAGATAGATGTATGAAATTATGCATGGTTTGTCAGAATTGGATAATGAGCACTTTTCTTATTTTTTTATAGTGATAGAGTTCAAATGTTGGACGTTTTAGGACAATCAGAACAAAATATATGATACAGCAAAATTATAAGCTGCAGGGTATGTTTCCAAAAATGTGGTAACCACTCTACACTTAGAACATTTTGAAGAGGATGAAAAAAATGTAGAATAAAAGTTGGAAGGGCCAAACATCATGCTGGTTAGACTGTGTATATCTTTGTTTGAAATACTGGAAACCTTTCTGTTTTAAGGGGCTCCCCAAACAGTTTAGAATAACAATTACTGGGTTCAGTATAAAAATACATGAGGCTAAAAGAAATGGAGAATTGGAGGGTATATAGCTAACAGCTCATCTTCAGAGCAAATGGTTCTTCACTGCTTTTTGTGGCCGAACAGTTGGTTTTGAATTAATCAAACACACACATGCGTGTGCACACATACACAACCCATCAGTTGTTACTTTCAGTTGTCCATGCTAAGGAACAGCAGTTGGACATAGCCTTTGACTTCTTGCCCTGCTTGAACGCTTTTTTAAAGCATCAAATTGGTTCAGGGTTTCCCTATGAGAAATAAGACAAATGGTAGGCCTTTTGGTCTGTTTTTAAGTATGTGTCCCTTTTGTATAACATTTATAAACATTTTCTGTGGAGCTTGGCAAAGAAAACAAATCAAACAGGATTGCTGTACTGTGGGAGCAATTCAGTTGAAGCGATTCCAGTGCTTGAGAAACAATTTATGGATTAGTTTCTGGAAATACTTTTCCTAGCATAGGATATCTATATATCTATGTCTATATCTATATATATATATATCTATATATGTGAGTCTTTGGTCATTCGGGTTTTCTCCCGTGTAAGATTAGAAGTATCATAGCGACGTTTCGATGAAATCACATTCATCATCATCAGGCTTGTGCTTTTAGCTTTGTGCTTCTCAGTGTAATATGAAATGTCTGCTGTTTCTTTCTTTTAACTGCCAGTGGGGTTTGAACTGAGGGGGCGGGGACTTGGTC
>NW_015413461.1:0-1789 GCF_001527695.2 Protobothrops mucrosquamatus | reverse complement strand
CTTAAAAGATGGTTCTTCTGAAGGCCCTTCAGGAATTAATTATAATTCAGCCATGCCATGCTCGATAGAGTTTAAGCTTATGACTTTCAGCATTTGAATTTAAACCAGGAGAATTAGCTTTGGAGTTACTGTTTTAATTAATTACTGTATTGACATTTATCGGCATGTTGTCACGCGTCCTGGAGTCTTTTTTTTTTTTGGTTCCAGGCAGCAGAGAAACCCAATAAAGAAACAAATATATTAACAAAAGACATTATTTAGCCAGGAGAGTTAATTTTGCCCATCTCTTTGGATTATATCGTGGCTTGAATAATCACGGCTTACATCCCTTCGAACACCTACAATAGCCAACCCAAGCTGAGACGTAGTAAGACATGACTTCTCACCTCAGGCTTCTTCCATTAACAAAGCTTAGCTCCAGTGAAGCTGTTCTGATCAATACATCCCCATACGCCAGCTTCTATGCCTGGCCATAACCAATTAAACACATTGATCTTTGAAGACCTTCGGGGCAGGCAATGCTGTTCGCCTTGTTTTTGAGTGTGCTTTACCATTCATTAAACATGATGTAAAAATCTAGTTGTCTCATTACTAGGATATAATTGGATTTATGCACAAGAAGGCCCGAGGAATATAATGGTAATGAAGTTGCTCTGTCCCTCTCAAAAAGATTCTGGAACATTTCAGAAGGGATGGGAATGGAAAGGAGGAAGGTAAGATTTGAGAGAAAGACCAAAGGCCTGCAACTCTAAAACACTTAGGGGACACCCCAACATGCACGCAGACACCCGCCACACACAACACACACACATGGCGAAGAGGACAAGACCAGTGAGAGGAACCCTTCTTGAGAAGAATCTGAAGATTCACAGGCAGCTGAGGATGGACTTTCCCAGTTGGTTTCTCATGGGATTTGTTGTTACTCATGGGATTTGTTGGGCATCCTGATACGTAACACCTTCCTAACCACCCCCAAAAGCTGGAGAATTTTGGAAGTTTAATGTGGACGCATTTGGAGAGCACCAGTTTGAAGAACACAACTTATCTATGTGTCAGGGTGAGTTTTTTTCCTTACGGAAGACCACATTTCTGAACTGAGAAGTAGTTAAAAAAATGAGAAGAAGGCCATTAAACTAATGACTAAGTCAAGGATTATCTGTAATTGATTCTTCAGGGAGGAATTGACAAGTGTTAGTCAAAGCCATGGTTTTCCCAGTTGCAATGTATGGATGTGAAAGTTGGACCATAAGAAAGGCTGAGCGCCAAAGAATGGAGGCCTTTGAACTATGGTGCTGGAGAAGACTCCTGCGAGTCCCTTGGACTGCAAGGTGTTCAAACCAGTCAGTCCTAGAAGAGATCAACCCCGACTGCTCTTTAGAAGGCCAGATCCTGAAGTTGAAACTCAAATACTTTGGCCACTAATGAGAAGGAAGGACTCACTGGAGAAGGGCCTAATGGAACGAGCTGCCCCCAGAGATCCGGGTGATTCCGGATCTCCCCTCCTTCCGCCGCGCCCTCAAGACTTGGCTGTTTCAGCAGGCAGGACTGGCCTAGGGGGTATTTTAATTGGTTTTAACAAAATTTTAATAGAGCGGCCAAATTCAAATATTTATTTTTAATTATTTTAGATTTGTATTTGGTATTTATGTGGGATTGTTTTAAACTGGCTGTAAGCCGCCCTGAGTCCTCCGGGAGAAGGGCGGGGTATAAATGAAATAAATAAATAAATAAATAAATAAATAAATAAATAAATAAATAAATAAATAAATAAATAAATAAATAAATGCTA
>NW_015413460.1:0-1789 GCF_001527695.2 Protobothrops mucrosquamatus | reverse complement strand
AGTTAAAATTAATTAAAATGAAATATTTAAATTGTCTAATTAAAAAGTAATTAAAAACCCCTCTAAAAAACCCCTCTTAAAAATTATCCTAGGCCAGTCCCGCTTGTTGGAACAGCCATGTCTTGAGGGCGCGGCGGAAGGAAGGGAGATCAGGGATCACCCTGATCTCTGGGGGCAGCTCATTCCAGAGGGTGGGATTAGGGCTCTTCGTGCCTTCCGCTGCCCGCCTGTGCTCTTCTGACCAAGATGCCGCAGCTCTGCTTGCCTGGCAGGGCAGGGGCCCGCTCGCGCATGGGGATGCACATCGGGCTGCTGCCTCGCTTTCCGTGCCTGCTTCCGCCGAAAGTTGCTCCCTTTATAGCCTCTTGCCTATTCCCAGACTGCGCATGTGCGGAGAGGAGGAGGGAGCAGCTCGGCCCAGCAATGGCTCGCGTGCCACCAGAGACGGCTCCGCATGCCGCCTGTGGCACGCGTGCCATAGGTTCGCCACCACGGGTATAGGGTCTCCTGCTGAAGCAGAGGGTTGGAATAGAAAAACCTCCAAGGTTCCTTCCGACTCTATTATTTTGTTATTCTCACTCAAGCACAAATAACCAAATTATCCTACTTCGGAAACATCGTACAAAGACCAAGCCTTATGGAGAAGCCTCTGCTGCTGAGAAAGATGGAAGAACCCAGCACTTTTTGCTCCCTGAATAAAACTAAGATATAAATACAGTAAAAACTCACTTTTTACAACCCTCTAGTCCCTATTCAGGGTAGAGTCAGGGAGATTGGATGGAGCTGAGCATTTACCAGCCGGATGCTCTTCCTGACGCCTACATGGAGTTCACAGCAGATATTTTTTTCTTTGAGCCCTAGGAGAGAACCACCTGCTGCCACCTAGGATTGAACTCTCAACCTTCCGAGTGGGAGGCAAGTGCCTTCACCACTAGGCCACCACACTGCTCCAAAGATATAAATACAATGATTGAATAAATTAAGTGAGAAGCCAAACCTGATAAGAACTTTTCTGTTACAGCTACTGTTGAGACTAGGCCTCAAGATGGACAAAAGCCAGGAAAAGCTTCCTCAGGGAAAAGAATCAAGTCGTTAAGGAAACAAAAGGACAAAAGGTGGGTCTGAGCGCATGGCAAACCCCTCCCCAAGTCTCACCAACAGCTAACAAACAAAAGAGTTGGGCCTGAGCATGTGGCAAGCCCTTCCCCACCAAAAAAAGCAAGGATGTCCTGAAGCCTGCCTATTCTTCGAGTCATTTTTGCATGCTGTTGTTTTAAATTCATTGGATCTCTGTGTATTTTAAAGAGCCGTTTGTGCCTCAGTGTTCAGTTGATTTGGGATTGAGCGTGGCGATTTTCCAGAGCTGTGAGTGTGTGAGTGAATGACCATAAGCTGAAACTGAGAGCACATTTGAGCAACACTATCTACCTCACTTCTTTTGGAAGAACATCGAGATAAGGTTCTCCAAAGAAGTAGTCAATGTCCTCTTGATAAAGATGGCCTAAAATTGCTTCCCCATATCCCAACACACAAAGGAAGCCAAATGTGAAATTCCATTTGGAATTTATCTGTGAGTTTGGCAATCCTAGGATATTCCCATTAGAAGCCTTTAATGTGAGATTAAATGTTCTTTGCGCTCACCTTTGATTTTCAGATTGGATAATTTGATGCTTCTGGGAAGTCCACGAGCACGCCAGGAAGATGAGGGCTCCCCGCCCACCTCCATTTGCATGCAGAGGCATTCCGCTTCTCACCCAGTGGTCTTCAATCACTCCAGTACAGCGTGAAA
>NW_015413459.1:0-1789 GCF_001527695.2 Protobothrops mucrosquamatus | reverse complement strand
TATTAGCAAAGAGGGCAGAACTTGAAAATCAAAATTAAACTATCTTAATCCTCAAGGCAAAATTATAGTTAGCACTAATGATGCATAATAGCTTATAAAATGTGCTAGCTCAAGACATGACATTAATTCAGCAGAAGCTCTGATTCACTTTGGTTGAAATTCTGCCCTCTCTCCTAGGATACTCCAGTTTGTTCTCCACATGTTGCTCGCCATTCCTTCTCTCCAATAGTCACTCAACATTTCCTGATCAATGTGCATGCTCCCTCCTCTCATAGCTTGCTTAGCATCCCTCCCCAATCTTTTTTTTCCCCCTGAAGGGTAGTATTTTTGCACATTTTTGGATTACCTGTCAGCACACAGATGTACACTACTTGGATGATTTTTCAAATGTCTGGTTACATATGGTACATAATAGTCCAACAAACTATTTCAGGATTTCAAAAATGATAATATACACATGGGCACAAGCTGTTGAGAAACAAAGATGTGGGATGTTTATGCAGATATAATCTCCTTGCAACCTTCTGAGAGGCAAGACTCACTCTTCAAAAGGGTTCTACAACTCCTAGAGGCCATACGGGTAGTCCTCAACTTACAACCACAACTGAGCCCATTAACAATTGAGTTGTTAAGTGAGAAATTTATTAAGTGAGTTTTGACCCATTTTACGACTTTCCTCACCACATTTATTAAGTTACTCACTGCAGTTCTTGAATTAATAACATGATTGTTAAGTGAATCTGGTTTCCTCATTGACTTTGCTTGTCAGAAGGTCGCAAAAGGAGATCACATGACTCCGGGACACTGCAACTGTCACAAATGTGACTCAGTTGTCAAGCATCCGAATATAAATTACACGACCAGGATGCTGCAATGATTGGAAGTGTGAAAAGTGCTCATAAGCCACTTTTTTTTCGGTGCCGTTGTAACTTCGAATGATCACTAAATGAACTGTTGTAAATCAAGGACTACCTGTACTGGCTAGAAATTTGGCCATTCTAATTGGAAATTTTGACCAGTATGGTTCCCACCCAGCTGAAAAGAAACAGGTAGAGGGTGATTGCCTTCATTGAATCCAGCAAGGCTCTGCATAATTTCTCCCCCATTTCTATTTTATTTTGTTGAATGATCATTACCATACTGAAAGCTTTAATCCTTTCAGGCACAATGCAAATGACAGAAATTAACTGGAAAATGTGAGGAATAAAATTTTGCATTTTCTAAAATTGCAAGATATATATTTTTTAATATTGAAACACCTAATGATTCATGCTGTAGTTACTTTAATTTAAAGCTAAAAGTAAAAAGGTTTAAAATACTGTTCTTTTAGAAAAGCAATTACTTGTGATTTAATCAGCTTGGGGTTTTGCAAGGGGGAGGGGGAGGGAAAAGAAGCAACTTCTTTATGTGGGAGAGCAAAAATGAATCATAAAATGAACCTGCAAAGAGTGAGGGGGAATTGGCAAGAGAGAGCTCATATTACCATCAAAATGGTATACAATATGATTCCAAGAAATAGGCAATAAGAGTTGACAGTGAAGATGTGCAAGTGGCAAGCCACTTAAGTTTGTTACACAGCCTTTGGCTACAGAAGTTTTGGGCTTTGTGAGGTTGTCAGAAGAGAAGATTACTCAGCAGTATGTGGGGCATGATGACCTGCCAAGTAAGCAACTGTAGAACCAGATCTCGGCTTAGAGATAAATAAGATAAGTTATTTGTTTAGTGAAATTTGGACAATAGCATTCTGTATGAGTCAAGTTCATATCCAACTTCTTTTCACCTTCAATTT
>NW_015413458.1:0-1789 GCF_001527695.2 Protobothrops mucrosquamatus | reverse complement strand
GCAGAACAAGGGAGAAGGTTTTTAACTTCATTTGCACTGATTTGCATCTTGGAGAGATGAGAGTTGTTTAGCATTATTGATTCTTCTTGACTTATTTATCTCAGCTGCCGCTGTTGAGCCTGGCTTGATGTTGGAACAGCCATTCTCCCACAATGCCCTTACATTAACTCCATTTGCATTCTCCTCTCGCCTGTAGAGACATCTTTTGTTCTTCCAGAAATTGCTCATCCATTGCCTTGGAGAATGGAGTGGTTTCTCCTTCTTGGTCCTGTGGTCTTCATTATGAGCAACTCTTAGGACCCTGATTGGCTCCCCATTCTGCACAAGCCTGAATTTGACAGAGACAGACCTTTGGCCTCCCTCTCCCTCTGTTCCTTTTGTTGTGTTGTGTTTTGCACTGCAGTGGTCAGAAAAAGGACAGGCTGGGGAACAGTAGAATATTCCCAGAGGGTGTCATGAGACAGCCATGTTTTTTTTTTTTTTTTCCTGGTTCAAGACGTTCAGGGTTGGGTGAGGAGTCACCTCACCACACAGAAAGAAAAATGGCTTCTACCGCCAGGACAATAGGCCAAGAGCAATGTCTTCAAAAGAAACCATTAATCAAGCAAGGGCTTTTGTCAGTGGCTGGAGAGTGAGGAAAAAGTGCAAGAAAAGACAATAGGAAGTTCCGTTTGTTTCGTTCCTCAGCGAAATATGCATTTGCAAACCTTTTGAAAATGGATGAGACCTGAGACTCGCTCTGCCTTGGAAAAAGGTCTAGTGAAAGTCCAATAAGAACATCAAGAACATTCATCTTCTTCTTTTTCCTAACTAGCATCTGCAAAAATTGTTTCTCACCACCAAACCTTGTTCACCCACACCACAAATGTCTAGAAAAGAACAGAACAGAACAGATCATATCATATCATATCAGATCAGAACAGAACAGAACAGAACAGAACAGAACAGAACAGAACAGAACAGAAGATGGAATAGAATAGAATAGAATAGAATAGAATAGAATAGAATAGAGTAGATATGTAGAATAGAATAGAATAGAAAATGGAATAGAATAGGGAATAGAATAGAAAGAATAGAATAGAATAGAATAGAAGAGTAGATATGTAGAATAGAATAGAATAGAGAAACGTCAGCGGTGGCTCGGGAGTTCTTGGCCTCCATGACGACCATGGACTTGACCCAATTAGTTCATGCACCCACTCACACGGGAGGACATACACTGGATCTAATTTTTGTCTCTGGCCAGTGGCAGAATGATCTGGAAATGGGGGAGATAGTTATTGAGCCCTTGTCATGGTCAGATCATGCACTCCTGAGGATGGACTTCCGGACTGCTTCCCCTCGCCGCAGGGAGACGGAACCGCCTAGATGGTTCCGTCCCAGGCTCCTGATGGACCCGGAGAGGTTTCTGACGGAGCTTGGGCCATATCCGGAGGGGTTAGGTCACGACTCGGCGGAAGATCAGGCTGCGGCCTGGGATGCGGCTGCAGCCGCAGCACTGGACCAAGTCGCGCCGCTGCGGCCTCTGACCCGACGTAGATCTTAATTAGCCCCTAGGTTTACTGAGGGGCTGAGAGAGATGAAACGCCGGAAAAGACGCCTAGAGAGCAGTTGGAGGGCGTCCCGAACCGAATCCGACCGAACACAGGTAAGGAGACATATTAGATCTTACCTTGTGGCGATGAGGGTGGCGAGGTCTAATTACTACTCCACCCTCATTGCGTCATCAGATAACCGCCCGGCCTCCCTCTTCAGGGTGACCCGCTCCCTACTTCAATTGAGGGGGGGG
>NW_015413457.1:0-1789 GCF_001527695.2 Protobothrops mucrosquamatus | reverse complement strand
CTGAAACCCGACTGGTATGGGTCTAGATAGACAGTTTCATCCAGGTGTCGAGGGAATTGCTGTGCAACCACACTCTCAACAACCTTCGCCATAAAGCGAAGGTTGGAGACCGGGCGATAGTTAGCCAACTCATCTGGGTTCAGGGAAGGCTTTTTGAGGAGGGGCCTCACAATGGCCTCCTTAAGGGCCGCGGGGAAGATCCTGACTGGCTCAAGGTTGACTCAGCCTTCCATCCTTCTGAGGTCAGTAAAAGGATCCAGATTGTTGGGGGCAAGATGCTGGCATTGTAAACCACTCAGAGAATGCTGAAAAGTACTACAGAGTGGTATATAAGTCTAAGTGGTAGTATTATTGCTACTGCAATCCTTAATCTTCACCTTTGTCCAGTCTTTGAAGAAAGTATCCATGGGGGGGGGGGCAGTGAGAAAATAAAAGTATGGGGAAAGGGCAGCTAGAACTACTCTCCCAGGATGTGAGATACTGTTTTTTCCATGGTCTCCAAAGAAGCAAAAAACAAAACAAAAAACAACCCAGTATTTTCACAGAATACAGTTTAAAAAAAATGGGCCTTTGGAAATTGATTCTTCTCTTGAGACAAATTACTTTGTGTACTGAAATCAACACTTCTGCAGAAAGTAATGGACCATCGCAGTATATGAAAAACACAATTAACATAGGAAAAATACATTGACATAAGAGAGTCATGAAAAGGCTATTTGTTTTCAAGCGCAGATCCTTTGTCTTTCTCACTCTCCCATCAAATAAATAAATAGGGAGTATTAATTGCTAAAAGGTTTCTCCAGCTTAAAAAAAATATATTGGAAATTGAGTGGAGGATCAATACATAATGAACCCTGCATAGGAAGAAGGTGTTGGGAGCACTGCGAAACGAAGAAAAGGCTACCTATGAAACATACATTTAAATGTAATTTGCAAATGATAACACTCTGAATATTCTCACCTGATCTGATGGGGGGAGAAGGACAACTGTCTCTCAGTTATATTCAGTTCCAAAATCATTAGCATCTTTCCACCAACCAAAGTGTATTGGGGAAAACAAGAAACAGCTCTATTAATGGCATATAAATGTGCAATATTTCAAACCAATTAGAAGGCTGCTAACAAACATGAAGGTTGCAAAATAAATGTGTCTGTTACCTTAAAATAGACACATTTATAAACGACATGAACCAAAGGGTTGGTCATGTTTTGAGGTGCTGGGATCAAAATGAAATAAAATCAGAAAAAGATGGCCAAGATCTTATGAGAATTTTTAGAGCCGCTTTCTTGTGTGAAGAGCATATTTGTGTTGCCCGTCACTGAAGATGCTCTGTAGGACAGAAAAGCACAGGCACCTTTTAAACAAGCGAACAAACCTGTTTTGCTGTCAGCTTTGTGCAGAAATATCAGAACAGAAAGAAATCATGCAAGCCCTCTAAGATCTATGTCTTGTAACAAGACACCATTTTAATGTTTCATCTCTAAATGAACTCCTCTAATTTATTAGCCCTTCTCCAAAAGTTTTGGTTGGCTTCCTCTGATAAATTATCACTTCTTTTCTACAGTTTAATTGTGCCTTCTCATTAAAGGACTGCTCAGTCACTGGCCATTTTCACATAGTGGTTAGAGTTTCCCATTTCTGTGACTCCAGACAGCAACCAAGTGGTGATTAACCCTCTGATCCTAGTTGAACTCACTTTGGTAGGCCACAGTGGCACTTAAAATGAAGGACAATCGAAAAGAGGCTAAGTGGAAAAGTCAGGCATAAAAGTTCAGAGTTGCACTGGGT
>NW_015413456.1:0-1789 GCF_001527695.2 Protobothrops mucrosquamatus | reverse complement strand
TGTGGGTCGGGACCCCATTTGGGGTCGATCGACCATTTCACGGGGGTCGCCAAGCAAGGCTGTCCGCCATTTTTTTTGTCCACCATTTTTTTTGTCCGCCATTTTTTCCCCCTTTTCCGGCGGGTGCCTTACCTCCCTTGGGCTGGGCCAGCTGGTGGTCGGCCTGCTCCGTCTCTGCCGCTTGCCAGCTACGCCTCGGTCGGCGCAGGGGGCGGAACCACGCATGCGCGGTGCTCCCAGGCAGGGAAAGTCCTCGACTTATGACTGGTTGGGTAGTCCTCGACTTACGACCGGTTTAGTCCTCGGCTTACGACTGGTTTAGTCCTCGACTTACGACTGGTTTAGTCCTCGACTTACGACCGGTTGGGGGTCACAGCATTAAAAAGGTTGAGAACCACTGCACTAGATACTAGATACTATATTAGTGGATCTGAAAGACTTCTGGTTGTTTACCATATGCCCCAAGTCTTCAACTGGAGTTAAAGGACCACAACTATCAGCGAATGTCTTTGAGTTTTCTAGAAAGGCGGTAAAGCTGGCAGGAGAGGCTTACGTACTGAAATCCTTGCTCCTTCTATAGAGATCCAAGATGAAGTGATTTATTATGACACCTGTGAAAACTCTGAGGAATTGGAAGCTATGGATCGGGCCCTGGAAGAAAGCCGTGCCTCTTCTTCTGAGGTGGCACGGCTCAGGCAGAAGACCCAGCAGCTGGAGACAAAACGGGGCATTATCTGCTCCAGGAGAGCATATCTCAGGAACAAGAAGGTAACTGGTTCAGAAAGAGGAACCTTTGACAAACGTGGCACATCTGTTGAATCTTGGGATGCTTCTGGATTCTTCTTGGGGGAAAAAAACAGAATTTAGGCAGTGGATTTCCCACCTTGGGAAAACAGCATCTCCTAGACCAGAGGTCCCCAATCTTTTGGGCACCAGGGACTGGTTCCGTGGAGAGAGGTTTTTCCATAGACCAGAGAGTGCATGGTTTTGTGTGCTGCCAGTATCCCACACATGTGGCTTTGCTTGTTTGTGTGGACCGGTTTCTGACATGCCACAGCCCGGTACTGGTCCGCAGCCCGGGGGTTGGGGACCCCTGTCCTAGACCTAACATCTCTAAACTATATGGAGTTCAGATGTTGCTGAACTACAGCTCCTAGCGTAACCATCCCATATTGTGATGAAGGAAAGATCCCGGGAACCAAACCAAACCAATAAGATTGGAGGATAACAGGCTGTCTGAGGATAGCTGAATTTGGATCCCTGTTATCCATAACGCCAGGATTTCAGACCCTGTAGCTCCTGTTGTTGTTGTTTTTTTTTTTTAATGTGTGTAAATTAAACACTAGGACAATAATTCATACATTAGAAAAGAGTCTAAAAAATATGGACTTGGGAATCCGGGCAGAAACGTTGATTCTTTTTGCATGGAATTTGTAGAGCTGTAAAAAAAGAGGCTTGATGGATTTCACTTGGCCTGGCATTGGGGGTGGCTGTTTGCCCAATGATTCCTTTTGTTAAGGAATAATTATTAAGCAAAGTGGGGGCAGGGGATTAGTGCCTCCCTTGGGTCAGGAGATAGGATCAAAGGCGTGAAGGAGGCCCAGTGTTAACCTACTGCTGATTAACAGGAGCTAAAGTACATACAACCAGTTAGCAAGAGTCTGTACGTAATCTAACCCTTTTCCCCATGCAATATAGATCTAACTAATGAGAGTCAGTTGAGAATCAGTTTTTCTTGGCTGGAAGTGACCATTAGAGATTCAGTAGAATTTTTTTTTCCCAACATGAT
>NW_015413455.1:0-1789 GCF_001527695.2 Protobothrops mucrosquamatus | reverse complement strand
CAGTGGTGGCGAACCTATGGCACGGGTGCCAGAGGCGGCACTCAGAGTCCTCTCTGTGGGCACGCGTGCTGTCGCCCCAGTCCTAGGCCTTCAGCTGGGTTTTATAAAACCTTTTCGCTTTAAGCCTCTGCCTCCATGTGCAAAAAAAAAAAAAGGTTCAATCAATCAGTCAATTTCAACTTCTTGTGGGAAAAAAAGATCTTGCAAAGTTGGAATTGATTGATTGAACTTTTTAGTCCCACCCAGTCTGCCGTTACCACTGCAGCCACGCCCACCCAATGGCCACACCCACCCAATGGCCACACCCACCCGGTACCCGACGATGCATAAATGGGTTTTGGGTTGCAGTTTGGGCACTCGGTCTCTAAAAGGTTCGCCATCACTGACCTAGATTGTTGGGGGCAATATGCAAATTATGCTGACATTGTAAACCCCCTAGAGCAGGGGTGTCAAACTGCCGGCTCGCAGGCCGGATGCGACATGCCGAAACCGTGCCCACCTCATTGCCAGCGATGGAAAAAAAAGTCATGATACGTCGTGACATGTCATGTGATGTTGCAAGTTTGAAACCTCTGCCCTAGAGAGTGCTGTAAAGCCCTATGGGGCAGTATATAAGTCTAAGTGCCATTGCTATAAACTGTAGCTTGTTTGAGAAGAAGCAGGTAGTCCTCGCATTCAAAGTTGCAACCTACCTGCAAAAAAGGGAATTACCGTGTTTCCTTGAAAATAAGACCCAACCGGAAAATAAGCCCTAGCATGATTTTTCAGGGCGCTTGTAATATAAGCCCCACCCCCAAAATAAGCCCCCAGTTAACATCGTCAGCCAGACAGACGCATTTAGTACCGTATTTCTCTGAAAATAAGACCTAACCGGAAAATAAGCCCTAATGCATCTTTTGGAGCAAAAAGTATGTCCCAGTTCTGAAGTTCTGACAGTTGGCTCCTCCCCGCTGGTCACTTGACCACACTTTGGGTGCTTGGCAACATGGCTGTATTTACATCAATTTGGGGCATCCCATAGTCACATGACTATGTTTTATGACTATTTTGCCTTAAACTGGAAGTTATTTCTGGTTTTCTGCAATACTGCACCTTAGCGAACAATGGGTTCGCTTACAGTAATGAACATGGCAGTTGTCTTATGATAGCCATGTTTGCTTAATGACTGCCACAAAATAGTCATAAAATTGGGTCGGTCACGTGACTGATTTAATTTACAACTGTCACAACTTATGACTGTAATGGGCAGAATTCATTGTGGTTGTAAATTGAGGACTACCTGAACTGGCACACTATTTTGGGCCATCTTTAGACAGCTTCTGTATTGGACTAAAAGCTGAATTATAAAACAGGAGTCATGCTTCACATAAAACCTTTGCCATAAGTTTGTAATACAGAGATTATAAATGAAGCATCTCCTTTTCAAAGAAACCTGCTTTTTTCCCCTGTGATCGTGGTTTGTAAGAAGGGTTTCTGTTTTGAAAGACAAGGTATAACTAATTGGAATGAACCATGATAAACATAAGGAAAGAATAATAATGGGCCCAATGAAGTAAAAATTGGAGGCTTGAATTCTACTTATTTTTTTTTTTCCAAGTATAAATTTTTATTATTTTCATCATAAAAAAGAACACATCACAAGTACATCACAATGCTATAATAAAAACCCCATCCCCCACCCCCCACCCCCCGGACTTCCCAAACCTAATCCCAGGATACTATTCAACTAAAAGTAAACTACTATTAATATCCCTAACTCCACAAAATATTATTCTACATAAGTAGGTGA
>NW_015413454.1:0-1789 GCF_001527695.2 Protobothrops mucrosquamatus | reverse complement strand
TTCACTAGCTGGGTCACGAAACATCTGCAAATAAAAGCAATGAAGATCAGAGAGCAGCAGGCACCCCTCCCTCACCCACGTTGAGCCAAAGTACAAATAGTCCTCGGCTTACGACGCCAATCGGGATCAGAACTTCCCTCGCTAAGCCAGTCGGTTATCGCCTTGCTGTCTGGCTGGGGCACTCTGGGAGTTGAAGTCCCCCTGCCTCGAAAGGCCAAAGGTCAGGAGAGGCTATCGGAGGTTCACCCTCCTGCTCCCGCCCTCCTTACGGCTTGAGGTTCTGGTCGATCAGGATGTCGTAACCGTAGAGCTCAAAGCAGTGCTTGTCGCTGATGATGACCTTCTGGACGCTCTGAAGGCTCTTGATGAAGATGTTGTCCATCTCGGAGAAGAGCATCTCCACAGCTTCGGCCCCGTGCTTGGCCGTCAAGTAAAGGCGGAATTGCTGGATCATCCACTTGCAGCCCTGCCAGGAAAGAACACCAACAGGCGTGGAGGACAGCCTTCACCTCGGGCCGAGGAGCACCGGAGGGAAGACCAGGTCTGAGGTTCATCTCCAGAAATGGGACCCCCCCACCCTCCAAGTTGCTTCTCTTTCTTTGGCCTTGTAACATTGCTGCTGTGTCTGCCAATCACCCCCTCCTCAGAGTTGGGGGTTTATTTCGCACTTTACCGGTCAATTTGTGGGGTCCTTGGTGCTCTCTGAGCCTGGTAGCTTTCTTGCAAATGTCTTATGACCCAAGGGAACATCATCAGTGCTAGAAGGGAGGAGGAGGAGGAGGAGGAGGAGGAGGAGGAGGAAAAAAAGACTGTGGGGTCCTCAGTGTTCTCTGAGCTTGGTGGTTTTCTTGCAGACATCTTGTGACCCAACTAGGGAACATCATCAGTGCAAGAAGGGAGTTGGGTTTGCAGGCAGGAGGAGGAGGACTGTGGGGTCCTTAAACATGGTTGTTTTCTTGCAGACATTTTATGACCCAACTAGCGAATATCATCAGTGGTAAAAGGGAAAGGAGAACTGTGGGGTCCCTGGTGCTCTCTGAGCTTGGTGGTTTTCTCGCAGACATTTCATGAGCCATCTAGGAAACATCATCAGTGCTAGAAGGGAATGGGGTTTGCAGGGGGAAGAGGAGGAGGATGACGACTGTGGGGTCCTTGGTGCTGTCTGAGCTTGGTGGTTTTCTTGCAGATATTTCATGACCCAACTAGGGAACATTATCAGTGCTAGAAGGGAGGAGGAGGAGGAGGAGGAGGAGGAGGAGGACTGTGGGGTCCTTGATGCTTTTTGAACTTGGTGGTTTTCTTGCAGACGTTTCATAACCCAACTAGGGAACACCATCAGTGCTAGAAGGGAATGGGGTTCGCAGGGGAGAGGAAGAGGAGGATGACTGGGGGGATGTGTCAAAATAACAAATAGCTGCCTTGGAGCTCTGTTCTTATTTTCTGCCTAATTTTAAAAACGGGAGTCTCGCCAACTGCTCGGAGAACTACTCTATGGTCTTATAAGGTGAGGAATGAAAAGGTATAAAGGGAAATTTTTTTTAAAAAAAGGCTTACTTTCTCGGGATCGTAGTCGGGGGCTGTCTTCTGCACAGCTACATTGGTCAGGTGAATATCTGGCATCAGGGTTGGAGCTAAGGATCGTGCGAATGGACGGAAAACCGCACAAGTACTCCTCGACTTTCAATCGCTCAGAGTTACAATGGCACGGAAAACGTGATTCCCGCAAGAGCGACCAGCTTCACCGTCGTTGACTTCTCTGCTGCCTCCTTCAGCATCCCTGTGGATCTCC
>NW_015413453.1:0-1789 GCF_001527695.2 Protobothrops mucrosquamatus | reverse complement strand
GCTCTATTTCTGTAGAGATGTAGTTATTTCTTATATAGAGAGCAACTCCACCTCCTCTTTTATTTGGTCTGTTTCTTTTAAATAATTTAAATCCCTCTAGCTGTGTGTTCCATTTGTGGGTTTCATCCCACCATGTTTCCGTAATGGCAACAATATCATATCTGCCCTCATTAACCTGAATTTCTAGTTCACCCTGTTTACTGCTCATACTCTGTGCGTTGGTGTAGAGACATTTGAGTCCTTTATGACTGAGTTGCTCTTCTCTGATTTTTTTCCAAACTCTCAACATCTTTTTTTGTGATATGGTAACCAAAATTGGCTGCAGTACTTCAGTATTATAAAGATGAATGAACCTACTGTAATCTTTCCTGGAATCCATTCCTGCTGGTTCTCAAGAAATGCTCTGCTCGTTGGATCTTTGATCTGCGTTGGCATGGAAATCCATGTCTCCGGACTTCATTAGACAATTCTTAAGCACCTATCTAACTCTTTGAGTGTTGAGAGCCCTAAAGATCTGAACTGAACAACGGGATACAGCTGTGGGCTGCAAGAAGAACAGATGAATTACGTTCTTAAGGAATCGGCTTCTACGGGGAACATGATAGCAGTCTCCCAATCCATGTAGGGCTGTCCCAGGGAAGAGGGTGTCGATTTACACTCCATAGCACCTGAGAGCACGACAAGAAGCGATGGGTGGAAGCTCCTCAGAGAGAGATTCAACCTGGAAATAAGGAGGAATTGCCTGACAACAAGTTGAGGAATACCTTTGCAGGTAATCCTCAACTTACAACCATGGTTTGGTGAATGGTTTAGTGCAGAGGTCCCCAACCCCTGATCCGTGGACCGGTACCGGTCCGTGGCATGCCGGCAACCGGGCTGCACAAACAAGCAAAGCCCCATCTGCGGGATGCAGGCAGCACACGAAACCACCCACTCTCCGGTCCGCGGAAAAAACTCTCTCCACGTAACCGATCCCTGTACCCAAAAGATTGGCAACCTCTGATTTAGTGCATAGGTCCCCAACCTTTTGGGCACCAGGGACCGGTTCTGTGGAGAAAGGTTTTTCTGTGGACCGGAGAGTGCATGGTTTCGTGTGCTGCCTCCATCCCACGGATGGGGCTTTCCATGTTTGTGCGTACCGGTTGCTGGCATGCCGTGGCCCAGTACCGGTCCATGGACTGGGTGTTGGGGACCTGTTTTAGTGACTATTCAAAGTTGCAACGGCACTGAAAAAAGGTGACTTACGACCGTTTTTTACACTTACAACCGTTGAAGCATCCCCATAGTCCCACGATCAAAATCTGGACACTTGGCAACTGGCATGCCTTTGTGACAGTTGCGGTGTCCCAGAGACATGTGATCACCTTTTGTGGTCTTTTGACAAGCAAAGTCAATGGGGAAACCAGATCTGCTTAACAACTGTGTTACTAGCGGAACAACCATAATGATTCACTGAACAACTGTGGCAAGAAAGGTCATAAAATGAAGCAAAACTCGCTTAACAACTGTCTTGCTTAGCAATGGAAATTTTGGACTCAGTTGTGATTGTAAGTCGAGGACTACGTCTATTCAGTTGATGTGGCTCTTTGGTATGAAAGAACTGGCATCGGCTATAAAATTAGCAACCCAACAACCCCACAATTTGGGCTCAATTGTGGCTGTACGTCGAGGACTACCCGTATTAACTAATTCTGATCTTGCCAAACTTCAATGTGGCAGCACCTTTCTGGGGAACTGCAGAGGTCACAAAAGGAAAACGATCAAGGGAGATCCATCGATCTTTCCAAAT
>NW_015413452.1:0-1790 GCF_001527695.2 Protobothrops mucrosquamatus | reverse complement strand
GTTTAGTTTCTGAGCCAGTACGTCCTATGTCAGTCAATGGCTTCGCTCGCGTCAAGACTGGAATCTAGGGTCCAGGACGGGCGTGGCAACTTTGGCTGACTTAATCTGATTGGGCAGGAATACAGTCTACTACCCATGGGTGGATCCTCCATCTCCGTGCTGAGAAAAGGCGTTCAGGTAAGACAACGCCCCTTCTCTTCCTCCCCTGAATTTGGAGAAAGAGCTTTTAAATTAACCTACCACTTACCTGTTGTGCTAATTTTGTATTTTGTAGCAACACAAAGCTGCTTGCCTGTAAAAATCTATTTCAGGATATGTTAGGTTCTGTTATCAACACCAAGTTAATTTAGCTATTTGCAGATCACAATAACATTTTCAGAACACACAGTTAGGCTTCTAAGAGCCATTACCTGGGGACCTCTGTAGATCAGTGATTTAAATGGAAAAGTGATACGTTTTGCTTTGTCCAATGCATATTCTATTGGGTAATGTGCATTCTAATTATTATTTTTTGCATGTTCCCTTAACTGATTATTTCAATAACTCTGAATTGCTACAAATTTAGTTATATGGGTGACTTCATTAAAGAAAAAGATTTTTTTTAAAAAAAAATATTATAGGAAATACTATCTTCCAGAGATGCTGCAAAGTTGTCCTCCTACTTCAAGATAATTGCTGCTTTTGGATATAGAATACTAAACTAGAAGAACAATTAGCCCGGCTCAATAAAATATATAAAAAATGACACCTGAAGCAAAAGACTGATAGAAACCTCTTACGTGTAAGAAATATTTGTTTATTTTTTTCTGAATTAAAATTTGGAGATATAGTTAGATAATTCCAAGGTATGAATGATCATTATCTGAACAATACATCTTCCTCTGCAATAATTGTTCTTTTAAGTATGTCTCCTCTTTGAAAAGTCCGGAGCTGTGACTCAGTCTCCTTTGAAAACTGGAAATAAACGTTGAAATCTCGGATAGAATGGTTATCTGCTTCCAGCAGAGTTTGGCTGGAACAGTACAAAGTTTGAACAGTGAGTAAATGAGTGAATCCTGTGGATCTGAAGATTTTAAACTGTATACTGTAGTACTGTAAGGCAGTGTTCCCCAACCGGGGGGGGGAGAGGGGATGGTTTTGTGAGAGGGGCAGGTGCGTACATGTGCACACAGCTTCATTTGTATGAGAGTGGTGTGTCTGCCCACCACTCAGGCAAGTGTGGCTGTGAGTGCCAGCTGCTTGTGCAAGTGGGGCTCCATGTGGTGCACCCACCAACTCACCACTCACGCGGCCCGGTTGTGAATAGGCCACGGCCCAGTAGTGGGCTGCGGCCCACAGGTTGGGGACCCCTGCATAAGGTGTTAGGATAGAGATTTGGAATAGGTGACTTTTTTAAAGCATATGCGAAACTGAGATTTCTGATGTAGAAATATTATATGTAACAAAATGAGAACTTCTTGCTGTTACCTCTGTGTAGACACACCCATTGCTCATACAAATGAAGCTGTGTGCACGTGCACGCACCTGCCCCTCACATGATTTTGTGATATACAAATTGGGCTAACTTTCTATTAGAAAAAAAAAGGTAAAATCTCTACTTCTTAAACAACCATTCCTTATCAATACTGTGATTTAATCTGTTCTTACAATTGCAAAGGTTGGGACTCCGTTATTTTTAATTATCACTTCCAGGTTGTTTATATTTAATAGAAGAATATGATGGTTTTATGAAACTGATTTTTTTGCGATTTGGAGGAGTTCAGCTCTATTCCCCTTTTTCATTTGATTGC
>NW_015413451.1:0-1790 GCF_001527695.2 Protobothrops mucrosquamatus | reverse complement strand
ATGGATCATAAATTGTCATGTTTACTCTTTGCTCAGGAATTAAGAACAATTTATACAATTCAAGAGGGTTACATTAAAATATGATAGACATTCAAGCTTAGTCCAGAGATTTCAACAATATTACCAAACTCTAAATACTATAGATAGTTTATCTTGTTTCTGGGAACTTCAGTCCCATTTCATTTGGAGAAATGCCTGCCATTTTACTCTGAGGTGTAAATAAGTTTTAACTGCCAAGCATTCAGTTGTACATTACTGTGCAGGTATATGTGCTGAGGTGTCTATTTCAGGATCAATCATTTTTCATTATTCCAATCCCAAAACAAAATCACATATGGAAAGTGTTGTGTATTATTTGGTGGGAATGTTCTAAACTGGGGAATGTAAGTGACCATATTACTGCCTTTGTTATTTTATTCTTCTCTCCTTCCTTCCATTCTGCCTTTACACTGACCCTCATGATGGCTTTGAGAAAATTCAGTTCACTATCACATTTTAGTTGTAATCACACCAGATTTTAATGGCTGGTTATAATAGTATCGACAATTAATACGAGTAAAATCATTTACATATAATTTTATTTAATTTTATTTTTTGAACAGTTCATCTTGAAGAAACAAGTGGTAAGTTCCATCACCTCCTTTTCATGTCTTAAAGCCAACTTTTTCTGGTCAGCTATTCTGTGTGAGTGATTTAAATAACTGATTAAAAAAAACACCCTTATAGAAGAAATCCTAGAGCAGGGGTTGGCAACCTTGGCTCTTTTATGACTCATGGACGTCAACTCCCAGAATTCCTGAGCCAGCTATGATTCGTTGACGTCCACGAATCATAAAAGAGCCAAGGTTGCTTACCCCTGTCCTAGAGTATTCCTTTCCTCAAAATCAGAAACAGTTAGTTGGATATTAAACCACAGAATATTAATGCAATATTCAGTAGTGAAAAAGTATTTTTTTTCTTTAGCAATAACAATAGTACCACCCCATAGTGTTTTACAGCACTCTCTGGGAGGTTTAGAAAAGTCAGCATTATTTGCATATTGCCCTCAACAATCTGGGTCCTCATTTTACAATCTTGTAGGATGGAAGGCTGAGTGAACCTTCATTTTACTTTTCTTTATTGTTTGCTGGATATGAATTGCATTTGGTTCTCTTGTTATGTCAATGCATGGGTGGATCTGGAAAAGCATCAAACCTTGCTTCTATGTGAAGATATCCCTCGTTGGTTTGGCATTTTCCTGGAAGCAACCAAGTGTTTTTCCATGCGTGTTAAGAAAGACATAAATACATGAAATATTGAATATGCCTCTTCCTTTTGGGAGAGACAGCCACACGTGTCTCATATGCTGCCCATTCTAAATGACTTGGTGATTGGCTATTTGATAATTGGCTAATTACTGATTGTCAAATTCCATGAGTAGGTCAGAACAGGAGAAAGCTCTCCATGGGAGCACACTTGTCTGCAGAAATTTCTAGAAAGGTAGATTTTCCCCCTAGCCGTTGCTTTTTAGGAATTAATAATCTAGGTTCCCCCTTAAAAAAAGGCTTTAAAAGTATGTGCACGTGTGTGTGGATATATTGTGTATATATAGGAACAGTTAATTCGATCAGAAGAAAATAGGATTTGTTTATTACCTTTTTGGTGTTCTCTGTAGTTATATGTATTATCTACAGAGAGATGATTTCTGACTGTAAATAGATGATGACGATGATTATAAATCTAATAAAGAGACAGTTATTCTAGTTTTTATAAATTATTCACTGAAATATATGACTGGATAAATAGAAGAA
>NW_015413450.1:10462-12252 GCF_001527695.2 Protobothrops mucrosquamatus | reverse complement strand
TCCTGGCCCATTCTTTTTGTTAAATAGACAGACCAACAGATGTTATGAAATTGATTTTAGATACCATCTAAACAAATAGATAGACTACACAATAAAACCACTTTATCAAAGGGTGATAGGACCTGATGCAGACAAACACACACAGCCAACATGTGAGGGATACTATTGTGGACACTATTATACCTATGTTAATAAAGGGATGTGATCTAACAATGTACACAGGTGAAAACATAATTTGCACAACCAGTATCCATACAAGCCTGAACCCATTTAATCCCCCCCCTCTCAACTTTCATTCACACACTTTCTACTTCTCTTTTATTACAATGTCTAAATTTATAAGGGGATGTAAATATTTAACTAGTGGCATAAATCATCCTATAAAATGTTAAAATCTCAGCTATGAATCAGATTTCACTGAAAAGAATTATTAAAATACAAATAGTAATTTCCAGAATAAGTCTAGGACCAATAGTTTACATATATCCATTCTTTATTAGCCTTTTAATCCAGCATTTTTTACAACATAGGCAGGGTACATGTAACACAGAAATCAGCTAGATTTCCCTTTCCCACTTTTATCCTCATCCCTCATGTTTAGGGTCCTTTCTCAAATCAATTCTATCACAGCATGGAGTTCAAAGGAGGTGGGATAGCCTAATACACCTCAACATGTTTTTTCCATCTCCTTTAGTGGTTTTCATTCATTTGGATAAAAGAGTCTGTGTGGAATTCCTGTAACTACTCAATATTTCTGATGATTCAGGTAACCATGTCTGTTGCTACAACAGGTAAATACATACTTCCCTCAGCTGGAAGCCTACAATTATATTCCAGGTAAATGTTGAAATATTTAATATGGATCTAACACTAGGTGCATAATGGCATCATAATATGGTCATAATATGGTGAATATTATTGTATTCTTTACCTTATTTCATTTTATGTCAAGGTTCTGGTTAAAAAGCCCAACAAATTAAATCCACCAGACACATTGCGATCTCTAGTGTAAAGCTTTATTAGGCATAGCATATCAGCATAGTAGAAAGAATACCAGCTCTGGCAATATGGCAAGACAAAGTTAATTAAAAGGATAAAACCTTCCCTCCCCTCTCTGACAGTTCAGGTCACATTGTTTGAGAAGAAAACTTCAATTTGCCGAAACATCTCTTCAATGACCTTGGCTCTCACACTGATAGCAACCACCTGTGCATACTAAACCTTCTCCCCCTCCTCCCAGACTGTAGGCAAGCTAGAAGCATCGTGGCAGTTCTGAAGCAAGGAATCTTCATAGCTTGACACTTTATTTTTAAACAACATGGCAGTTTGTCCCCGAGATGTCCTCATTTCCCTCTCTGCACATATAGTACTCATTACACAAGTTAATTGACCATTTCTGGAGTAATACAAGGAGCTCAACATTATTTCTAGACTTCAATGCACTTTTAGAAATACAGCTGGCCTCTACCTGCTCCCTGTGGTTCTTGAGCAAAGAACTACATTATTAATAATTGACTTTCTTTTTAGAGCGGCTAGTTTTGCCATTTGTAGTCTCACTGACCCACTAATATTCACTGCGTTTGAGGGTAAAGTTGTCAGGGGAGAGTCCACTGAAATGGGCTCCACCCTCAAGGCAAAGAGCCCTTTCTAACTCCAGTTCTATCACTGGCAGGGAGAAGAAAGGAGGTTTGGGTCTAGTAAACCCTGAAATGTTCTCCTATCTTCTCTAGCCCTTCTTATTCAGCTGAATAAAAGAGTCCAATGGAAGAGTGAGAAATTCCTATACCTAC
>NW_015413450.1:0-1311 GCF_001527695.2 Protobothrops mucrosquamatus | reverse complement strand
CTCCAACTCTGCTCCTCCCTCATTTTCTCCTTTCTTTTCTTGTTGCTCAGTCTCTAATTCTTCTTCTGAAGGCTCTATAACTTGTTCTCAATGATCTTCTTCCTTATCTCCATGTATATTTTGAGATCTTAGGGGATATTGTGCCTTTTCTATTTCCAGAATTATCTCAAAGTCTTCAGTATTTTTCTTTGCCTGTGCTGGACTAAAGTTTCCTTCCTTTATATATTCTCTCTTTAAACCAGTTTTTTTCTTACCTATCTTCTATTTTCTGGGGTCCTTGATCGTTCTTTATAGACATTTTCTGGGGATTCCCCAGTTCTAATTTTAAGTTAAAAACTTGCTCATTTATCTTATTAAATTTTTCTTTAATCTCTTCATGGTTTCTTCTTGAATCTTCTCCATGTGACTCTATTGCCTCTTGAATTGAGTGCAATATAAATTGCATTTCTTTCTGAAAGTTGTTAGTTCTTTGTCTCTGATGTAACATATTGGGGACTTCCATAACAGATACTTGGGTTGGTTTTTTACCACTCTTAGCTAAGTATAGAGGACTCATTTTTGTTCCTTCTCTCTATTTATATTTCCAAAGTATTAATCTTTTTTCACAGGACCAGTCTTATAATCAGTACAATGGTATACAGCTTAAATATAGATTTAAGTTTAACATCATCTCATATAATTCTTGTAGTCTTTATGTATAGCTTTTGTAATCCAGTAAGTTCCAACATATAGGTCTACTATCAACAAGGGGTATTTTATCCCAATTCTTCTATTCAGGACTCCAAAAATTTCAATCAAGTATTGTTTATAATCCACAATGCCCAACCACTATGCAGTCAATCTCTTAAATCTCCCCCCGGTAGAAAATAACCAAGAGGTCAAAAGTCAAAAGTTAAAGTTCAATCAGTATTTATAATCCAAAATAGTCAGCAATTTTCAAAACAGTTCTATTTTCCACCAAGTAGTAAATAGTCCAGAATACTTTTTTTCCATCCAGCTGTTCTCTGTAACTAAAAACTTGATTGGAAATCAAAGAGGTAGGTATTTATCTATGTCTGAGTATTGTGCCAAGTCTATTTTAGCTGCCACAATCTTGCTGCTGTACCTCTATGTCACCACTAGATGTCTCAGATGTCGATTTCCCAACATTTAAAGCCAACAATTATTTCCTGTTTAAAGTTTCTTAAATTTCACCCCAATATTCTTTCCAAAGAGAAAATCTTTAACAGTTTTCTCAATTCTATGGTTTATCAATTTTTTGTCTTTATAGTACTTCCACTTTGGTACTGAATTCTTCTTTGTTTTAGTCCC
>NW_015413449.1:0-1790 GCF_001527695.2 Protobothrops mucrosquamatus | reverse complement strand
CTGGAAAAAGTTGAAGTATTAAAGGAATAGTGCCTTCTCAACTAGAGCCACTGCCAAATTTTATGTGTTTAAAAATGTCAGTGATTTTATTAGAACTGTGAATGAATACTCAAGCATTGGCTAAGTGATAATACTATATTCTAATTATGGAAAACGTAACCAAATATAAGGCTCTTTTTTGTTTTTAGGAAACTTGTTACTTGATTGCTTTCAAATTGGACATTGTATCTTGCAGAACATAAATAAATGAGTAAATTACCTTACCTTAAATTATTTCAGCAAATTCAAGAGCAAATTATTAAGGTTGATCAGCTCCATAATAACAAAAGTCATCAATATCCATTAGGTTATATTGTTTAGCTTTCATTAGGAACATTATATTGCTTTAACTTCTTAAAAATCCTAGACACTGCACAAAATTGTAAGAGCTCATTACTGTCTATTCTGTAACTTATAGTCAGCACAAAATGAACACCAAACTTGGAGTTAATTCCATTATGTACAAATTAATACTTAGAAATGTCATGTATCACACAGAAAATTATATTCTTTCTAATTTGGAATTGGAAATGAAGTATCATCTAGAGACCTTTAGGGGGATATTAAATAAGGATGTCTTTTTGATTTGTATGCTAGTTTATAAGACGTGTATAAACTGACTAGAGTAGCTGATCTGGTGCCTTCTTGTTTTTATTGAATTGGGAATTGCAGCCCAGTACTGATGGAGGATAGAAAAGTCTGTGTTTGAGCAGTTTTAAAAAAACAGCTGAAACAAGTTTCACATATTTTGGTTATTTCATTCCTTTTACACATAATTAGAATGAGGTAACACAGTGGTTCACAATCTGTGGACCACATACTCCTGGGGGTCCACAATGCCATCACAGGGAGTCTGTGAAAGCGTGAAGAAATGTTATGATTTAAATCTTGAGTTACGCCTTGTGGGTCCGGGGCCAGGGCCTGTGGCCACAAAAGTTATTTAAAGGGGGTCAATGAAGAAAAGATTGAGAATCACTGGGAAAAGGTTTTGTTTCCAAAACTGTAGAATTTCCTGGAAATCTTGCATCAAATTTAATATTGCTAAAAGTGACATTGTGGGATCATTTAATATCTATAATGTTTTGTCCTAGCATATAGGATATGTTTTGCATATAGAAAAACATTTCAAGCCAAATCAGAGATTACAAAGTTTAGTTCAGTGTTTTTCAACCTCTTAACTTTAAGAGAGGTACCATCCTGAATTGGTATTGACTTATGAAATATGGCAGGCCTTGTTTACACATAATGCTAAGGGATAAACCATGATCAGCAGACTTCAAAGGCTGGATTCGTGCAACATGCTAACAAATATCTTTGTAGCATAGTATAATATATAGATACAGACATGGAATTATATATATTAGTGAATTTTCTCTTGGAATGTCTCTATACAGCTTTCTGGCTTCTACTTCCTTCCAAATTGGTTAGATATAGAAAGAGACAGAAAAAGAAAAATAATACATTTAACTTTTTAATGGGGTACATAAAAAGTATCTTGAGTAACAACGTGATTGAGATATAAAGAGTTCCTCACTGTTGTATGTTTACACTTTTAGGTTGGTGGCAAAATAAATGTATTAAACTGTAGATTCATATACCCCTTTGATATACCAACATTATCTGACAATTGCATTTTTGTTCCAAGTTTAAGTGTTTTAAAGAAATAGAATATAAGGGGTATCTGTGTGTGTGTGTGTGTGTGTGTGTGTGTGTGTGTGTGTGTGTGTGTGTGTGAGAGAGGGGGAGAGAGT
>NW_015413448.1:0-1790 GCF_001527695.2 Protobothrops mucrosquamatus | reverse complement strand
GCTGGCTCAGGAATTCTGGGACTTGAAGTCCACCAGTCATAAAAGAGCCAAGGTTGCCTACCCCTGCCCTATACCATTTTAAACAAATGGTTGTCCAATCTCTTCTTAAAAACCTCCAGTGTTGGAGCACCCACAACTTCTGAAGGCAAGCCATAACAAACAGCAATAACATACAAAATAGAGCGGAAGAACAATTTTTTTTAAAAAAAAAAAAAGTTTACCCAAAGGGATATAAAATGTCAAGAAAATCCATTAAACACACACACATACTGTAATTCAACGGAATGTGTACCAACGGTCTTGGCTGGGAGGAAGAGAGTTAAAACAGCTTCTCCCTAGTGATTCCCAGATCTACACTGATGCTTTATTTTGGCAAGATTTGTGAGGAACAAGAAAGGGTCTACTCAGAGATAACCCTACGTGTCTTTTTTGATTCTTAGGGTCCTGATAAATACCCCACCTTCCCACCTATGGACTACAGAATTTGGAGGCAATCCTTATCAATCATAAAAATGCTAAATACTAAAATATACTAAGCATCAATAACATCAAAATGTTGCAGAGGAACATTTTAAAAAAAAAGCCACATTTACCCAAAGGCACATAAAATGTCAAGAAAATCAATTAAAAAAAACACACACCCAGTTCAATGGAACATGTACCAATCAATACATGTACAAAAGGTTTAAATAAAACTGTTCTCACTCTAGCAAGACTTGATCTTCTGCAGTGCTAGTGAGACAACTCAGTGGTGGGATTCAAATATGTGAACAACCGGTTCTCTGTGTGTGGATGCCGCTTCCGGAAGTCCGTTCTGGGCCTGGGCAATAAAAAATTAGCTACCGGTTCTGCTGAACTGGTGCGAACTGGCTGAATCTCACCGCTGGGACAATTGCATCATCTATGTCTTTTGAGATCTCAGTGCCCTTGTGGGACAAGTGCTGAAGAACTCCTTGAGTCAAATAAACTCTTATTGTGCCTTTTATCAATATTGGTGGGTGAAGAATTTATGCTATTCTTCAGAGAATTCCAGCCAGAGAGCCAGCCTTCTATCTGTATGATCTATTAGATGATCTTCATCTTGATGTGATCTGGAGAGTTGCTAAATTTTATACCTCTCCGAGCATCATTTGCCACTTACTGGGCTGTAAAATGTCTCTGTAGAATTTAATTGTCTTATCTTTGCGTTCTATTTTAGTGGTAAGCTGGTTGTTGACCAAAAACTATCAAGCGTCCATCCTTCCATCTATCTTCCTTCCCATTCTCATTCGGTGAGTATGTGGCAGTGAGCTTTGAGGTAGCTGTGGTCAGTAGCTGTGGTCATGGACCATTCTCCCACATATGAATCTTGATGCAGGATCCAATTTGGTTTGGTTACCATGACCCAGAGGTTTAGTCTTCCAAGCTTTGGGACTCATGCTGGAGCCCATTTTCAGGGAATTTCTTTCTCACCAGAATGACCAACACGTTCTGGTGAGATCGAAGTTCCTTGAGGATGGGTTCCAGCACGAAACCTATGGTCCCAGTAACCAACCCAGATTGGATCCTGCAACTTTATCTTGAGACACATATATTTGCCTTCATTTGTGATGTTTTATGGAACTTTCCCCCTTTCCCTGTCTGATAAACTCAACCTTCCCTCCCCTTTTGGGATAAAGCTGCAAAGATCAAGGCAGAGCAAAGATCTAAGGAAAGGGATCCACTTACCAATGCACAGAGAAGATCAACTGCTTCTAGAATCAGCTCTTGATGGCCAATCCGAGTGACTCCCAATTCCTCCAGCTCCTGGT
>NW_015413447.1:0-1790 GCF_001527695.2 Protobothrops mucrosquamatus | reverse complement strand
AGTGCCCCATAAAATATATGAAGAACAGCTGCAGGACTTGGGTTTGGCTAGTCTAAAGAAAAGAAGAAACAGGGGTGACATGATAGCAGTGTTCCAGTATTTGAGGGGCTGCCACAAAGAATAAAATAGAATAGAGCTGGAAGGGACCTTGGGGGTCTTCTAGTCCAGCCCCCTGCTCAAGCAGGAGAACCTATGCCATTTCAGACAAGTGACTGTCCAGTGTCTTCTTAAAAACCTCCATTGATGGAACTCCCACGATTTCTGAAGGCAACTTCTGTTCCACCGGTTAATTGTCCTCCCTGTTAGGAAGTTTCTCCTTAAGAAGAGGGCATCAAACTATTCTCCAAAGCATCAGAGGGCAGAAGTAGAAACAATGGTTGGAAACTGATCAAAAAGAGAAGCAACCTATAATTAAGGAGAAACTTCCTAACAGTGAGGACAATTAACCAGTGGAACAGAAGTTGCTTCCAGAAATTGTGGGTGCTCCATCACTGGAGGTTTTTAAGAAGAGACTAGACAGTCACTTGTCTGAAATAGTATAGGTTCTCCTGATCGAGCAGGGGGCTGGACTAGAAGACCTCCAAGGTCCCTATTCTATTCTATTCTATTCTATTCTATTCTATTCTATTCTATTCTATTCTATTCTATTCTATTCTATTGCATTGCATTGCATTGCATTGCATTGCATTGCATTGCATTGCATTGCATTGCATTGCATTGCATTGCATTGCATTGCATTGCATTGCATTGCATTGCATTCAGTGGTGGGATTCAGCCGGTTTATTTATTTATTTATTTATTTATTTATTTATTATTTCAATTTATATCCCGCCCTTCTCCCGAAGGACTCAGGGCAGCTCACAACATTATTTAAAAGACAAAGAAAGACCCACACACCCCACCGAATAAAACCAAATGAAAACCAATATTTTAGTGTTGTGGTGATTTAAAATTTCTAAAAAACCCAATTAAAAAATCCTCCCTAGGCCAGGCCCGCTTGTTGGAAAAGCCATGTCTTGAGGGCGCGGCGGAAAGTAAGGAGATCCGGAATGATCCGGATCTCGGGGGGTAGATCATTCCAGAGGGCAGGGGCACCCACAGAGAAGGCCCTCCCCCTGGGGGTCGCCAGCCAACATTGCTTGGCCGACGGCACCCTGAGGAGACCCACTCTGTGGGAGCGTACCGGTCTATGGGAGGGAATCTGTGGCAGAAGGCGGTCTCGGAGGTAGCCAGGTCCTATGCCATGGAGCGCTTTAAAGGTGGTAACTAATACCTTAAAGCGCACCCGGAAGGCCACTGGCAACCAGTGCAGCTCGCGCAGCAGCGGCGTTACATGGGAGTGACGAGTCCCTCCCAACACCGCCCGCGCGGCCGCATTCTAGACCAGTAGTCCAGGCGGGAGGTGACGAGGGCATGAGTGACTGTGCGCAGAGCGTCCCGGTCCAGAAAAGGCCGCAACTGGTGGATCAGGCGAACCTGATAAAACGCCCCCCTGGTCACGGCCGACAAATGGTCATCCAGTGCCAGCCGCGAATCCAGGAGGACTCCCAAGTTGCGAGCCCTCTCCGAGGGGGCCAGAGTTTCACCCCCCATAGTCAGCGATGGTGTCAGCTGACTATGCCGAGGCGCTGGCAACCACAGCCACTCGGTCTTGGAAGGGTTGAGCCTGAGTCTGTTCCTCCCCATCCAGACCCGTACGGCCTCCAGGCAACGGGCCATCACGTCAAGGGCAACGTTGGGGTGGTCTGGGGTGGAAATGTACAGCTGAGTATCGTCAGCGTACTGATGGA
>NW_015413446.1:0-1790 GCF_001527695.2 Protobothrops mucrosquamatus | reverse complement strand
TTGCAGAATTTCAAGAAAGCAAACGGGAAAGAAAGTTTACGCAAATCAAAATATGCCTGTCTAATTCAATTTCCCACAATTAGCTTTCACCAGGCAGCCTGGCTCTTTTCAGATGTGTGCAATCACAACACAACCCCAGAGTGGCCCAGAATTTTGTGCTGCCTATTTTTTAAGGGCACCTGGTTGAATGTGATATACTGCCCTGGGATGTGAGGATGCCGAAGAGATGATTAAGTTCGTAAACCTTAATAAATGCTAACCGGGTTTAGCAAGGTTTTTATCTGATTTGGGCAAAGGTGTCGTGTGAATGCAGTTGCAACTCATGAAAGCTTACAAATGAAATAGAATTATCTAATGGTGATTCCGCGACCTCCTAAAATTGAATAAAATTGGTTAGCTGCTCCTGATGGTCTGCAAAGTTCATTTCATAAGTATCCAGGCGGTGAGGGCAAAAATGAAAACTCCCACTTTAGATTTTGAGCATGTTTTCTGTACCCTAAGACAGGGGTCTTCAAACTTGGCAACTTTAAGACTTGTGGACTTCAACTCCCAGAATTCCTCAGCCAGCCCTGAGGAATTCTGGGAGTTGAAGTCCACAAGTCTTAAAGTTGCCAAGGTTGGGGACCCCTGCCCTAAGAGACCTATACTCTGCTAGTATGCAGGAGCCCTTGTGAAACTTTTTATTTTTCTGATAGTTTTTTCTTCTCCTTCTCACCATTTTCCTTTCTCCCATGTTGGTGGCCTTGTTCCATATTATCTGCAAACACCTCCTGGAAGATTCAGAAACTTTGTGACCTCTTAGTTGTTCCTTACGTGAAGGTATTGGCTAATGTTGGATTTTGATTGCTTTATGGACTTTCCTTTTTTATGGTCTTTTCTCTAATCAGAATTAAATGAGCAGATTAAAGCCATTTAAGTCGCTCTCTTTCTCTCTCTCTCTCTTTCTCTCTCTTTCTCTCCCTTTCTCTCTCTCTCTCTCTCTCTCACACACACACACACACACAGACAGACACACATATTTCTGGGTCATTTCGATTACAGAGTCTTCTGCGAGATATCACAAATATCAACAGGCTATGTGGGTGACAGGTGTACAGCTGGCCCTCGATTTATAACAGGTCATTTAGTGACTCTTTGAAGTCACTAAAAAAAAATCCACAACGAGGGGATGTCCATAGGAAAGGCAAGGGGCTGTCAAGTCAAATGCATCACAGGGATAGTCCTCAACTTATAACTCTTTGTTTAGTGACCGTTTGATGTTCCAGCGGCGCTGAAAAAAGTGACTTACGACTGTTTTTCACACTTACGACCGTTGCAGCATCCCCGTGGTCACGTGATCAAAATTCAACTGCTTGGCAACTGATTCATATTTATGACGGTCGCAGTGTCCTGGGGTCACGTGATCCCCTTTTGCGACCTTCTGACAAGCAAAGTCAATTGGGGGGAAGCCAGATTCACTTAACAACCAGGTTACTAGCTTATCAGCTGCAGTGATTCACTTAACAACGGAGGCAAGAAAGGTCATAAAATGGGGCAAAACCCACTTAACACATGTCTCACTTACCAAGATAAATTTTGAGCTCAATTGTGGTTGTAAGTTGAGGTTGTAAGTCTCTTTTTCACGATACGCAGTAAATGAGATGGATGTCCAGGTACTTTCTATAGTCATAGAAAGGTATCATGCCAGAAAAACGTGGGTAAGCAAAGTACATATTTGATTTTACACGTGATAACAGCGGCGAGAATTATATTTGCACGATAGTGGAAGAACGAAGAAACGCCACCAGAAG
>NW_015413445.1:0-1790 GCF_001527695.2 Protobothrops mucrosquamatus | reverse complement strand
AATCACTTTCACTTCTTGCTGAAAAGTATCAAGTCATCGCCATTTTAAGTTCACTTTCCCTCATTCCAGCTCAAATGCAGGGAAGAACATATTATCCAAGTTAGAGTATAGTCCATAAATTACAAAACAGACTTCCAGGGTCGGTTCGTCTGCTTACACGGCAAACTCACAGTTATCTTTAAGTTGCAGCGGTGGCGGCAGCTTCTAGCTTCGCTACAGCGAAGGCGTCCTGGATCGCGGAGAAGCCCGGGGCTCCGGAGGAGTTCTCACCTACATCGTCCACAAGGGACGACTCGGGAACTCAACTCCTACCTCGGGCAGCTCACCTATCCCCCTATGCCCAGGGGAAAGGTATCAAACCGTTTGACAGCTGATGCAGGCTGTCAGAACGGCTTTTACGCAGAAACAGGCGGGAGCAGCAAACAGCTGCGACCATACTTTTAACAACCATTTGAATGATGCTGAAAAAAGTGACTTATAGCAAGTCTTCGAACTTCAAACTATTGCATAATTCCTACAGCCCTGTGACAAAAATTATAGCACTTGCCACCAGCAGGTATTTACATCGATTGCCTTGTCTCATGATCATGTGATTGTTACTTGTGATGTTCCCGGGGGTCATCCAACAAACAGAGTCAGTGGGGGAAGCCAGGTTCGTTTAACCATAATAATAAAGATCATAAAATTAGTCTCAACTCATTAAACAACCATATCACTTAGCAGAACTTCTAATTCTAATTGTGGTTGTAAGGTGAGGATTAACTGTAGCAGATACACAGCTTTGAAAGAAGAGTCATTAGAAAAGGTCTATGGCAGACATGTCAAACTCGCGATATCATGTGACGTCACATGACATATCGGAGCTTTTTCCCCATTGCCAGCAATGGGGTGGGCACGGTTTCATCATGACGCATCCGGCCCACGGGCCGGCAGTTTGACACCCCTGGTCTATGGGTATCAAAACAAATATTCTCAGAATAAATATGGTTTTCAGAAGAAAGGAAGGGAATGTGTTTTAAAGATCAGTATATGTTTAAGTTAAAAGAGATCTTTGTGAAATTTTAATCCATTCTTGAATGGGTATTTGGTGAAGCATAAGGAAGCAAATTTTTGAATATTTTGCAGAGGAACATGCAGCATACTTTGTATACTTGTTCCTTTACACCCAGTCTCCCATAATAAACCTGTACCTTGAGGCTCTTTTACCTTTCACTCAGCCTACATCCCTGGCAAAAACTTTATGCATATATTACTCTCACATCTGTATGTGGCCTAATTGCAACCCCTCTAAAACTGCTTGTATTCGATATGTCGAGGAAGATTCAGTCATCTCAGTCATCCAGTTAGTGTTGTCTGGAAGTTCTGTCATGACAACGGAACTTTCCTTTTTGGTTTGAAATGTTTAACTGTTTATCCAAGTAGCTTCTTCAGTCTAAGCAGATACCATCCTTGGAAGACATATATGGGGTCCCCCTAACCAATTTACTCAAACCAAAAAAGAAAAGAAATCCAGTTGCCATGACTCAACTTCTAGATGACATTTGTATTCAATAAAACAGAGTTTTTCCAACTGTGTTGCATGGAACCTTGAGATTCTTTGAGAAACTAAGGGCCAAAACAAAATTCATAGCAATTTTTCTAAGGTCCAGCCGAAACCACCACGGCTACCATTTTGTAGATCAGGAGTTTGGGGATTTTTATTATTTTTAACTAATAGGTTCCGCAGTCTGAAAAAGTTTGAAAATAATACCTCAGACGTTAGAGAGAATTCTCACCTGTATAATCATGCT
>NW_015413444.1:0-1790 GCF_001527695.2 Protobothrops mucrosquamatus | reverse complement strand
ATAATAATAATAATAATAATAATAATAATAATAATAATAATAATAATAATAATAAAGTTGGAAGGGACCTTGGAGGTCATCTAGTCCAACCCCCTGCTCAGGCAGGAAACCCTATACCATTTCAGACAAATGGCTGTCCAGTCTCTTCTTAAAAACTTCCAGTGTTGGAGCATTCACTGCTTCTGGAGGCAGGTTGTTCTAACTGTCAGGAAGTTTCTCCTTAATTCTAGGTCAGTGGTTCTCAACCTGTGGGTCGGGACCCCATTTGGGGCCGATCGACCATTTCATGGGGGTCGCCAAGCAAGGCTGTCCGCCATTTTTTTTGTCCGCCATTTTTCCCCCTTTTCCGGTGGGTGCCTTACCTCCCTTGGGCTGGGCCAGCTGGTGGTCGGCCTGCTCCGTCTCTGCCGCTTGCCAGCTACGCCTCGGCCGGCGCAGGGGGCAGAACCACGCATGCACGGCGCTCCCGGGCAGGGAAAGTCCTCGACTTATGACTGGTTGGGTAGTCCTCGACTTACGACCGGTTTAGTCCTTGACTTACGACCGGTTGGGGTCACGGCATTAAAAAGGTTGAGAACCACTGTTCTAGGTTGCTTCTCTCCTTGTTCAGTTTCCACCCGTTGCTTCTTGTCCTGCCTTCAGGCGCTTTGGAGAATAGCTTGACTCCCTCTTCTTTGGGGCAGCCCCTCAGATATTGGAACGCTGCTATCATGTCCCCCCTCATCCTTCTCTTCATTCAACTAGACATCCCCAATTCCAGCAACCGTCCCTTATATGTTTTAGCCTCCAGTCCCCCGATCATCTTTGTTGGTTTTCTCTGCACTCTTTCTAGAGTCTCAGCATCTTTTTTACATCGTGGTGACCAAAACTGGATGCAGGATTCCAAGTGTGGCCTTACCAAGGCCTTGTAAAGTGGTATTAACACACTTCACCTGATCTTGATTCTGTCCCTCTGTTAATGCAGCCCAGCACTGTGTTGGCCTTTTTGGCAGCTGCAGCCCACGGCTGGCTCATAGTTAAGTGATTGTGCACTAGGACTCCCGAGGTCCCTCTCACAGTTGCTACTGTTGAGCAAGGTACCCCCTACTTCCAAAGGTCATTAAACAGCCGGCTTCTGACAAGCAAAATCAATGGAGGAAGCCAGACTCACTTAAGCACCATGTGATTTGCTTAACAACTGCAATGATTCACTCAACGGTGGCAAAAAAGGTCATAAAATGGGACACAACTCACTCGAGTTGCCGTGCTGAGCCACAGAAATGTTGGGCTCAACCACAGTTGGAAGTCGAGGACGACCTGTAAAAGTTTAACAGCCATTTTTTCTAAGTCCCCCATGATAGAATACAGGTAGTCCCCGACTTACAACAGTTTCATTTAGTTCAACTGTTCGAAGCTACGATGGCACTGAAAAAAAAGTGATGTATGACCGTTTTTCACACTTCTCACCGGTGCAGCACCCCCCTGGTCATGTGATCAAAATTCAGACGCTTTGCAGTCGACTCATATTTACGACGGTTGTAGCATCCCGGGGGTCATGTGATCCGCTTTTGCGACCTTCCGACGAGCAAAGTCCATGGGGGAAGCCAGATTCTCTTAACGACCTTCTTACTAACTTAACAAATGCAATGATTGACTTAACAACCCGTGGCAAGAAAAGTTGTAAAACTCACTTAGCAAACAAAATACATTTGGGCTCAACTGGGGTTGTAAATCAAGGAGTACCTGCACAGGCCAATTGCCCAATGTAGTAACCACTGCGCACACCCACAAACTTGTAACTTTTTTTTTAT
>NW_015413443.1:0-1790 GCF_001527695.2 Protobothrops mucrosquamatus | reverse complement strand
CCCCCCCCTCGGGCTAGCCACCGCTCTGATCCTCTCCAGAGTGAAGGCAGAGAGTTGGGGGAAAAGCCCCTGAGGATGGAGACCCCCCCCCCTCCTTCCTGGTCCTTGCTGGCTGTGTTAGCATTCCAGACACATCATCCCTGAAGCACAGACCTTTGGGTACTGGAGAATCAAGGCCCCTTGGGACACTACACACACACACACACACACACACACACCAGAAAACAACAAGCCAAGGCACCTCCTGCAATTAAAGTTTGAGTGGCTTTGTACAACCCTGTCGTTCCCCATCAGCTGCTGTCCCTTTGATTTCTTTGTTTTTCCTTCCTTCCTTCCTTCCCTTTCCCTCCCCTTTGTTACTCCTTCCTTCCTTCCTTCCTCTTCCTTTCCTTTCGCTCCCCTTCATTAGTCCGTCTGCCTCTCCTTCCTTCCTCTCTTTTCCTTCCTTCCTTCCTTCCCTTTCCCTCCCCTTTGTTACTCCTTCCTTCTTTCCTTCCTCTTCCTTTCCTTTCGCTCCCCTTCATTAGTCCGTCTCCCTCTCCTTCCTTCCTCTCTTTTCCTTGCTTCCTTCCCTTTCCCTCCCCTTTGTTGCTCCTTCCTTCTTTCCTTCTCTTCCTCTTTCCTTCCTACCGTCCTTCCCTTTCCCTCCATTCCCTCTCCCCTTCCTTCCTTCCCTTCCCCTTCATTACTGTCTCCCTCTCCTTCCTTCCTTTTACCTCCTCTTTGTTACTCCTTCCTTCTTTCCTCTTCCTTTCCTTCCCTTTCGCTCCCCTTCATTACTCCCTCTTTCCTTCCTTCCTTCCTTTCTCCCTCTTCCTTTCCTTCCCTTTCGCTCCCCTTCATTACTCCGTCTTCTTCTCCTTCTTTCCTCTCTCCTTCTTTCCTTCCCTCCCTCCCTTTCCCTCCCCTTTGTTACTCCTTCCTTCCCTTCCTCTTTCCTTCCTTCCCTTCCTCTCCCCTTCATTACTCCCTCTCCTTCCTTCCTTCCTTCCTTCCTTCCCCTCCTTTGTTACTCCTTCCTTTCTTCCTCTTCCTTTCCCTTTTGTTCCCCTTCATTACTCCATCTTCTTCTCCTTCCTTCCCCTCTCCTTCCTTCCTTCCCTCCCTTTCCCTCCCCTTTGTTACTCCTTCCTTCCTTCCCTTCCTCTTTCCTTCCTACCCTTTCCCTCCCCTTCATTACTCTCTCCCTCTCCCCTTCATTACTCCCTCTCTTCCTTCCTTCCTTCCTTCCTTCCTTCCTTCCTTCCTTCCTTCCTCCCCCCCTCATTCTTTTGATATTCTTAAACAGCTGCTAAGCAGCAGCTAGATCTGGAAACATTTAGCCAATGACATGCCAAGGAGCAGCCAAGCTTCCTGGCACAAGGTCTCAGGAACACTTGCGGGGGGGGGGGGCAGCTGAGAACGTTCTGGGGAGTCCTGCAATTCAGGACTTGGGGTAACATCCACCACCAGCCTCTTTCTCCAGGATGGGGGGGGAGGAAGTGGGCCCTTTCGATTCCACAAACAGGTAGAGCTCCCTTGTGACTTCCAGGGGGCATCATCATGCCCCCTGTGCCCCTCCTCTCAAACACCTCCTGCATTTCATGGGTGTGGGGGGGGGCAAATCAAGGTAGCTTTGGGCCCCGGTGTGCTGGTGGGCAATTTCAGTGGCGTGGGGATGACTTGGCAGAGACAGATGGCTTGGAAACAGCTTGAGCTGCGCTTCCCCGCCCCTCCAGCACCACCACGGAAGTAGTAATTGGGTGGGGGGGTGTTTGTAATTAGCAAAGCTTGTCCAGAGAATCCTGGTC
>NW_015413442.1:0-1790 GCF_001527695.2 Protobothrops mucrosquamatus | reverse complement strand
AAAAAAAAAAAAGCTATTATAGATAAGCAGCTCCTGATAAAAGTGACCACTTAGGACGTATCTGCATGCCAGAAGCGTTCCAGCTGTCCCCATAACAAGGGCAGCCATGGGTACATTCAGAAGACCAGCCAAGTGAGTTTGCATGCATTGACTGGGCACTTCCCTGGCGTCGAGCTAATGGACACAATCCAGCAATGCAGCAAACTAAATCTAATCTACATGATCTAGAAAAAGGGCTCTCGACCTGGGGTCCACAGATCACTTGAGAATCCATGGATATATGGGTAGTCTTCCACTTACAGCAGTTCATTTAGTAGTAGTAGTAGTAGTAGTAGTAGTAGTAGTAGTAGTAGTAATGATAATAATAACAACAAAGATAACAAGAAGATAACAAAATACAAAGACCTACAAATAGAAATAGAAAGACTGTGGCAAAGGTAAGCAAGGGTGGTACCAATAGTAATAGGTGCCTTGGGTGCAATCCCAAAACAACTGGAGCACCACTTGAACACCATTGGCATTGACAAATTGGCCATTAGTCAATTGCAAAAGGCTGCCTTACTAGGAACTGCTTCCATCCTGCGACGAGATCTGTAATACCATCAAACATCCACATCTGCCTATTCCAGGTTCTATTCTATTCCAGGTTCTATTCTATTCTATTCTATTCACAAAATTTCTGAAAACTTACTAAAGGCTAGAAACTAAAACTTACAAAACAAAGAAGAGAAAATAAACAACAGCTAAATAATATCATCGGTTGCCACTTTCCAAGAAACGGAATCCTATATTAGTTGGCTGACGCCCAGATCCGAGACTACAAGGCAATGGGTCTTAAGTCCTGTTATGTTGGAGATCACGAAGATAAGCATCCCTTAAGTCAAGCTCGATGCCTTTAAGTACTTAAATCATTACTAATTATTCATTCCTTCTCTTCTCTCCCCACCAGCTTTGATCACAGCAGGTGGGTATGTTTAATATACCCTTTCAAATGTCACAAGCTACGGAGCCACCTACACGTACCCCCTCTTCCCCTATAAATGTTCTATTCTTGCAGATACTCCAAGCACTTTCTGTTGCGAGGCCACTGTTGTGTTCCTCCAGCACAAAAATGGCCTGGCGACACAGCCCACACACACCCCCTCCCTGTTCAGGAACTATAATTAACCAGCCCCTGCACCTAGCATCACCTCACCCTGCTCCCTCTTAGCAGGGTCCATGACCCTGGAGGAAACTTCACTCCTATGAGTAGTCATTCCTCAATTTCCTTGAGCTGATTCTCCCCTCCCCGTGCCTTACCCCAGGCGCTAATGAGATTACAAATTGTAACTGATTACCCAGTGGGTACATTAACTAGCCAGGCCTACATCTTAGCAGTGGGGCTGACCTTTGCGGGATGAAATGACAAAGCTTGGTGTGTTGTGCTGGAGGAGGAGGAGGAGGAGGGAAATTTATCAAAAAGCTGCCTGATTTGTCATCAAAGGCTGACTCCTAGTGGCTCTACTCAAGCACTTCACCTGTTTTATGAATTACAGAATAACACAGTTGGCAAAAGGGACCTTGGAGGTCTTCTAGATAGTAGTCAAACTCCCTACTCAAGCAGGAAACCCTAGGTGGCTGTCCCATCTCTTCCTGAAAATCCACTCTCCTAACTAGAGAACTTATTTTCAGGTTAATGCAGGTGACAATGTCATCTTGAGCGTGCAGTATTTTTAACATTTTACTAGCAGTTGCTTATCCACAGATTTCTAGTCTAGCTTCCGCATCTGGGATCACCAGCTTAAATAACG
>NW_015413441.1:0-1790 GCF_001527695.2 Protobothrops mucrosquamatus | reverse complement strand
GGACTGGCCTAGGGGTATTTTAAAGGGGTTTTAAATTAAATTTTTAGTAGAAGCGGCCAAATTTAAATATTTATTTTTAATCTTTTTAAATTTTGTATTGTATTACTGTTTTAAACTGGCTGTAAGCCGCCCTGAGTCCTCCGGGAGAAGGGCGGGGTATAAATTTAATAAAATCTAAAATCTAAAATCTAAATCTAAACCTAGAACTAAGGAGAAATTTTCTGACAGTTAAAACAATTAATCAGTGGAACAACCTGCCTCTAAAGGCTGTGAATGCTTCAACACTGGAGGTTTTTAAGAAGAGATTGGACAGCCATTTGTCTGAAATGGTATAGGGTTTCCTGCCTGAGCAGGGGGTTGGACTAGATGACCTTGAAGGTCCCTTCCAACTACTACTACTACTACTACTACTACTACTACTACTACTACTTCTTCTTCTTCTTCTTCTTCTTCTTCTTCTTCTTCTTCTTCTTCTTCTTCATCATCATCATCATCATCATCATTATCATTATTATTATTATTATTATTATTATTATTATTATCAGTAACAGAAATTGTGGGCTCAATTGTGGTCGTAAGTCAATAACTACTTTACATATGATTACGTATAAATGATTCTGATCGCTTATAAGGTAGTCCTTGACTTACAGCCATTTGTTCAGCAGCCCTTCAAAGTTACATCATCACTGAAAAAAGGGATTTACGGTCAATCCTTGCGTTAACAACCATCTCAGCATCCCCAATCATGTGGTGAAAATTAAGGCACTTGGCAACCAGCATGTATTTAGGATGGTTGCAGCTTCTGGAGTCACGCAATCACCCTTTGCGACTTTCCAGGTCAGTTTCTGACAAGTAATTAATGGGGCAAGCTGCATTCGCTTTACAGCTGCAGGATTCACTTAATAACTGCAGTGGTTCGCTTAACACATTTGGCAAAAAAAGGTCGTAAAACCAGGCATGACTCACTTAACAACTGACTTGCTTAACAATGGACATTATGGTCCCATTTGTGCTTGTAAGTCAAGAACTATCTGTAACCTTTTGAGCCATACTATCATTTAGCATTCTAACCCTGGCCTGTTAAGAATCAGCAGCATGGAACTCAGATGCCCTTGCTCAGTTTCTCCTATCCTTGAGAGCAGCTAATCAGCTCCAAGGGCTTTGTCCAAGGTCTGCTTAGCATCATATGCAAACTAGGAATTCAGAGGGGTGCCTCATCTGACAGTCTCGTGTTTCTTGCTCTTTACTGACAGCCGGCAAATCCCCTTTATGAATGCAAGTTCCTCTGTTGGTCAGAATTCACCCAGTGTGCCTTCCTTTTAATACGTTCACTACTTGCCATTTATCTGCAACTCCCAGTTCTTAATGAGGTGTGTTCAGAAGCACTCTTAGTGGCTCTTCATTTGGTAGTTGATAACAAGACATCTTAGCCTGGTTGTGGGGGTGGGGGGGAATTAGCAATTTCTCAGCAGTCTTCAGCAGTTCCTATAAAAATAAATTGGCCGTTTTCCTAGAATTTTGGACAGTTGCCTTCTGGTGTTTTCTCACTGGCTTTTGTAAAAAATCAGGTTGTTGGGCTGAGAGACTTTTGATCTAACCCAACAGTTTTCTTCTTATGTCTGCTACACTGTGAGCTGCCTAGAGTCATTATATGAGATAGATGGCCATGTAAATCCTGTAAATAGATAAATGATAGATGATAGATGAGAGGAGAGAGAGAGAGAGAGAGAGAGAGAGAGAGAGAGAGAGAGAGAGAGAGAGAGAGAGAGAGAGAGAGAGAGAGAGAGAGA
>NW_015413440.1:0-1790 GCF_001527695.2 Protobothrops mucrosquamatus | reverse complement strand
AGAAAAAATGTGAAATAAGAAAATAGAATATAGAGATACAAATAGAAGAAAAGATAAACAAATTTTGATCTTGTTTAGAGCAGTTACGAACAATCTTATCCTCATTCCTCCCTCATTAAAATTACATCCTAATTCTCTTCCTCCCCTATTCACCCCTTTTCATTCAGCAATTGCATAAATTACCAGTTCATTCCCCCCCCCAAAAAAACTATTCTCAAATTAGCTTAAAATTAATACATTTAAGAAATCACAAATCTGGTGAACTAAAAGCAATAGTATAAAACAATTTCAACTGAATTTTGTACAAATACAAAAAAAAATTCCTTCGGAGCAGAAAGAAATTATGCAAAAACCCAATTAATTGTTTTAAAACATCCGTTGAGGTTTTCAAAATCTACTTAAAACCAAACACAGGGCTAAGTACATGCACTTAGTAAAGAAATGTGCTTACTAAAGAAATTCCATACAAGTTTCATATGGAATTCCCAGCCAGTTTGCCTTAGCACAAACCACTAACCATTTCTTAAGGGTAGGAACATATGATGTCATTCTCTATTCGCACCCACCTTGTCATGGTTCCGACAGACAGAGACAAATAAAGCAGAACTCCGAGACTTGCAAGTTCCTCGAAGAACATGTTTATTGATACAAAGTATCAGCACATCAAAAGTGAAACCAAGTCTGAATAGACACGTAACAATCCCCAATACAAAGTTAAGACATCCCACCCCTAAAGCTATACAAGCTACTACGTCCCCCAATACATCTTCTTGGCGAGTTTTTCATGAAACGCCCAGCCTCCAGTCCTGGGAGCAGCCGATGACCTTGGTTCCCATGGGAGAAAATCTGTTTAGTGTAGTGAAGCACCTGGTAAACCCCCCTCCCTCCATGCTATGTGTCAACCGAAAATGAGTAGGGAAAATGGCTGCAGCCACGCTCATTTTCAAAGTTGACACACCTATTGAGAATCCCATCTTTTTCTGTTTTAAATCAAAAGTAGTGCTTTCTAACCCAGCAAAAAACAATATTGCCCAGTTCATCTGCCCCACTTCATTCTATTGGAAGCACTCCACTCCAACTGGTTACTGTACCCTTTCCTGATGGTCACTTTTTGTTATCCTCCATGACTCTTTTTTAAAAAAAAAATTAAAAAACCAGTCACTTAGCCACTTTGCACTTCTCTCTACATATTCCTCCCCCACAAAAGGAAGATAAATTAACAAAGCTAACATCAGACTATTAAAGATTAGTTATCAAATGTAACATTGAAAATTTCAGTATGAATGTCTGCCGTTTTTGGTTTGGATGCCTCATATGCAAATGACTGCCTCTTTAAATCAGGGGTAGTCAACCTTGGCTCTTTTATGACTCGTGGACTTCAATTCCCAGAATTCCTGAGCCAGCTTAGCTGGCTCAGGAATTCTGGGAGTTGAAGTCCACGAGTCATAAAAGAGTCAAGGTTGACTACCCCTGCTTTAAATAAAAGGCTCTTTTGAATCCCTTTACCCAACCAGCATTTTCTATCGAAACATAAGAAAATAAAGAACCATGACTGAATCAGTTTTGTCCCTAATTGCCCCTTCTTCTATTGTCCTGTTGTGGAAAAAACCACGATACTTACATCAGAAGACAAGACCACGAAGGGTTGGAGAAGACAGGTTTATTTGTGCACAATGGTTCAGAGCATTAGCATGACAGATTCTGAACACTGGGCTATTTCCAGCGTGTCATTCTTATACAGCTTGCCACCCACGCCTAACCCAATGGATGACTTCTTATCTACCTTTAAC
>NW_015413439.1:0-1790 GCF_001527695.2 Protobothrops mucrosquamatus | reverse complement strand
AACTTCTCAGGGGTGGAATCCACTGTGTAACAGCAGCTTCCCACGTATGAAGACCAGCTGTTTGCTAATGACATTTCTTAATAAGTCTTTACTGATGGCATCTCCTGGGCTTGAACTACATGTTCTCCTGCGCGAGCTGCACTGGCTGCCGGTGGCCTTCCGGGTGCGCTTCAAGGTGTTAGTAACAACTTTTAAAGTGCTCCATGGCAATGGACCTAAGTATTTGCAAGACCGCCTCCTACCAAATATCTCCCTTCGACCAGTCCGCTCCCACAGAGAGGGCCTCCTTAGGGTGCCGTCGGCCAGTCAATGCCGGCTGGCGACCCCCAGGGGGAGAGCCTTCTCTGTGGCAGCTCCTGCCCTCTGGAATGACCTACCCCCCGACCTACGTACAACTACAGACCTGCGCCTCTTCCGCCGAGCTTTGAAAACCCATCTATTCCATGCGGCCGGCCTGGCGTAGTTTTGATTGGGCTTTGCTAGGGCTTTTATATGGGGTATTTTAGAGCAGGCTTTTTATTCAATATTTATTGTGATTTTTATTATTGCCTGTACACCGCCCTGAGTCCCGTAAGGGAGATAGGGCGGTATATAAATTTAAATAATAAATAAATAAATAAATAAATAAATAAATAAATAAATAAATAAATAAATAAATAAATAAATAAATAAATGTTTCTCTTGGGAGCTGTGAAGTGTCAGGGGAAAAAATCTCTTTCAAATTGTCCTCTTTCATGCAGTGAAGAGGAAAGAGAATGAAAGCTAAGCTAGTGCTGATGGGAACCCACTTCATGCAGCCTGAATGTGGTAGCTGATTCCCACAAATGGACCATCTGATTGGTTTGTCATAAAGTGAATTTGCTCTTTTGCACTGCAGTTCAAGGCACCGTGAAGATTTCTAGGGTCAAATCCAATGAACTTTGGCTTAAATGAAAGAAATCACCCATTTGATGTGAGAAAGAAACAGACACCACAGTATGCCTTAAACGAGCTCTTATCACTAGTGAATCACAGCCTAATTGAGAGATAACTAATTAGGTGGTAACTAATACTGTGCAAGTAAAACAGGAGTGAGGAACAGGAATTAGTAACTAATTTGGTGGTAATTAATAACGTGAAAATAATGTGCAAAGGAGTGAGGAATCTATGCCTTCACTACAAAGTAGTTAAAAAACAAATAGACAGAAGGAAGGAAACTATGATCAGATTGCAAAATTCATCTAAACCCTGGCCATTCATGAAAGAAAACTATGGGAAAATAGTTGTACAAAGAAAGAAATCATGAGATAAGGTCTAGAATTCAGGTCATGTGATGGAATGTTTAAAGGAATTTAAAATAAAAAAACATTATTTTAAACAAACAAATAGCATGCGTTTGTGAGATTTATAACCTCTTTTTCTCCAAGAGCTCAAAGTGACTTACATTCATTTTCTTCATTTTCTCCCCACAACAATCTGTGCAATAAGTCAGGCCGCAAAGTCATCTAGCACATTTCCATAATTGAGGATTTCTCCCATGATAATAGTTAAATGCATTATCTTAACCACTACACTGGTGCTAAATATAGTGGAAAGGGCGTGCTGATAATTTGTGCATATTTCAAACAATGCCAAAAGGAAAAGGAAATAAAATTGCTCACTGTTCAGCAAAAGAACATATCAGCTGAAGTGTAAGAACATGTGGAATTTTCACAAGGGCAGCTCATCTGAGCTGAAGGTCACAAATTTTAGTGACAAACTTTTTTTCTAGTGACTTTGAGCTCTGCCATGAGTACAGCTCCCAGAATGGA
>NW_015413438.1:0-1790 GCF_001527695.2 Protobothrops mucrosquamatus | reverse complement strand
GTGTATGGAAAGAAGCCCAATGTAATCCCACCTTGATTTGTTTATTATATGGTGGAAGAAAGAGAAATTTGGATAGGCTTTCAAGACTGATATCAGAAATTCCAGGATAGCTCTTGGTTATTCTAACTTACAATTCTTGATAGAGAGAGAGAGAGAGGGAGGGAGAGAGGGAGAGAGAAAGGGAGAGAGAGAGAGAGAGGGAGGGAGAGAGAGAGAGATCATTCTTAGTATAGCTTTTTTTATCAGATTAACAGGCATGACTTCCTCCCGAATATCTTTGAAATTACACATCAATGAAGATTCTTAGACTTCTACTAAAAAATCTCTAGGTAAATTCATGAAAATACCATTGTAGAGGCTTTAGGAATGAGTAATACACTGGGTTTAAATGCACATTTCCAGTTTAAGCAAGAACCTTCTCACTTTTCCTAACCCCAATTAAACCCAGGTTCCTCCTTTTCAAATTTTTGTATGCTATCAACTCCACCTACTGACCTATATTGTGGCCAAAGGAACTCATTTGTCGGTATTCTGCAACTGCTTAAGGACATTCCATTTAGTTTGCACTGTACTTCTTTCTAATCCTAACACCAAGTTTTCAAGGACCAAGACAGAAGACAGGCATGCCTCTGTTAAAATGTTTTCATTGCATGTTTTTTGAATTGTAAGTCACTCAGAGTAATTGATTGAGGCTGTAGGAATTAAATAAATAAATAAAATATTTATATAATTAAATAAATCAATACAAATAAATAAAGGCACCATAACCTCTGGCCCTTTCTCTTCACTCTGTATGTAAATGGACCTACTGGCATCCTATACTTTAAATAGGTTCACAATCCTGTCTCAGCTTGGAATAACATGGAGCACTTACCCTGGCATGTGAAACATCTGATGTGGAAGTGATTGTTCTGGACACGCACCACCTCGCCTTTACAAGTATCTCCACAGCGATAGCACTGAATTATGGTGGGACGCCCCCCAGAGTTGTATGGGTTTTGTTGAAAAGGAACTGCTGGTGAAAGTAAAACATACAGCTTATTAGTGGGGCACAAGAGGGGGGGTATATCCCAAACCAGTTGGCTATTTAGCTATTTGCTCTTTACCTATACACACAAATACATACAAATGTAATTATACTCTTAGTCACGTCTTTCTTCAGATGTTCCCTGTAGTGAAAATGATTTCCTGACTATCGAAGGCCATTTCCCCTAGTGACTTGCAGCTTATCATAGCATCAGTCAGTCATCACCGAAATGACAGAAAACCTGCCCTCATTGCATTTATTTTGGCACAATGATAGTTGGAGGACTCTAGCCGATGCTACAAGTCACCAATGATGAAATTACCTAGGAGAAGGAGAAGCTAGCTAGCCAATCCTTTGTTTCAAGTCACAGAAAGATCAGAGGCCGAAGCTGGTTGAGAAAGGAAGAGCAAAGACTGAAAGCAGTTTATGTATTTTGCCTATTGTAAACAAACACTTGTTTAGCTCAAAGTCTCAAGCCAATTTACAAAGAACAAACGTTCCCCACCCATTCTTCATAAACTAAGGCTGGAAAGAACACTTGATGAGAGCTATTTCAAGGACTGCCATTTAACATTTAACATTTATTTGATTTATACCCCGCCCTTCTCCCGGAGGACTCAGGGCGGCTTACAGCCAGTTAAAACAATTCAACAATACAAAATATAAATACTAAAATAAAATTAAAAATAAATATTCGAATTTGGCTGCACTGCTAAAATTTGATTAAAACCAATTAAAATACCAATTAAAATACCCCTAGGCC
>NW_015413437.1:0-1790 GCF_001527695.2 Protobothrops mucrosquamatus | reverse complement strand
ACACAAAACCACACCCCCTCCGGTCCACGGAAGAACCTCTCTCCACGGAACTGGACCCTGGTGCCCAAAAGGTTGGGGACCTCTGATATATTAGACCAGTGTTTCTCAAGCTTGGCCACTTGAAGATGGGCAGACATCAACTCCCAGAATTCCCCAGCCAGCATGCAGTTGAAATCCACCCATCTTCTAGTAGCCAAGGGTGAAAAACACTGCACTAAACTAGGCAGAAATTGGGCAGGGCACTTTGGGGTTCGGTATGTTGTATGAACTCGACCATTGAAGCCTGCCACTCCTACTACACCTCCTGGGTGCACAAGTGTGTTGCCCATTCATTGGTAAGTGACAAGGGCCAATTGCCTTCTTCCCAACTTGACTTGAGTTGGTACGTGGATAGAGCAATAGCACTTAGACTTATATATTGCTTCATAGTGCTTTTACAGCCCTCTCTAAGTGGTTTACAAGGTCAGCATCTTGCCCCCCAACAATCCAGGTCCCCATTTTACTGACCTCGGAAGGATGGAACGCTGAATCAATCTTGAGCCAGTCAGGATCGAACTGCTGGCAGTGGGCATAGTTTAGCCTGCAATACTGCATTCTAACCACTGCGCCACCAGGGCTTAGATAGCACTAGCAATGAGACTTATATACCGCTTCACAGTACTTTACAGCCCTCTCTAAGCAGTTTACAGAGTTCAGCCTATTTGCCGGTCAGGATCGAACTCCTGGCTGTGGGCAGAGCTAACCTGCAATCCTGCACTTTAACCACTGCGCCACCCGTGGCTAGAAGTCCATCAGAAAGATCAGGGCTATAGATCAAACTGGGAGATGGACAGACCTATCCGGAAAAGGTACAGGTAGTTCTCAACTCACAACCGTTTGTTTAGTGACCATTTGAAGTTCCAATGGCACTGGGAAAAAAAGTAATTTACGACCGTTTTTCATACTTACCACCCTTGCAGCTTCCCCATGGTCCTGCTATCAAAATTTGGATGCTTGGTGACGGGCACGTATTTATGACTGTTGCAGTGTCCCTGGGAGCCACGTGGTCCCCTTTTGTGACCCTCTGACAAGCAAAGTCAATGAGGGAAGCCAAGACTCATTTAACAACCATGCTACTGATTTAACAACCGCAGGGATTCACGTAACAACAGGGGCAAGAAAAGTCGTAAAACGGGGCAAAACGCACCTGACAGTGATCTTGCTTGGCGCTGGAAATCGGGGGCTCAGTTGTGGTGGCAAGTTGGGGGCCTATCCAGTGGTGGGATTCAAATACGTGAACAACCGGTTCCCTGTGGTGGATGCCGCTTCCGGAAGTCCATTCTGGGCCTGGGCAACAAAAAATTAACTATTGGTTCTGCCGAAGTGGTGCGAACCAGCTGAATCCCACCACAAGAAGGAAGGAAGGAAGGAAGGAAGGAAGGAAGGAAGGAAGGAAGGAGTGGTGGGATTCAAATAGGTGAACAACCGGTTCTCTGTGTGGATGCCGCTTCCAGAAGTCCATTCTTGGCCCGGGCAACAAAAAATTAGCTACCGGTTCTGCCGAAGTGGTGCGAACCAGCTGAATCCCACCACTGGGCCTACCTCTATCTAGCATTATTCTGCGCTACGGTCAGGAAACCTCTGTCAGAGTCACCAGCTGTTGAGCCAGCACTTGCTCCTTACCTTCTCCTTTGCCCCTCGACCACCCGTCCTCCCCCACCACATCATTTGTTATCTCCTTTGATTGCGGAGCAGCTGGCCCCTCCCCCTCTCCCCTAACGCCCGTGAATCCAAATAAAAATCCTAAACGC
>NW_015413436.1:0-1790 GCF_001527695.2 Protobothrops mucrosquamatus | reverse complement strand
TCCAGTCAGAAAATGAGTGAAGGTATATTGTTTTTGCATCTCACTTTGAACTGCGAGGGAGCTAAGCCAGATTATTACATTAGCATTGCTATGTGAGAGCATTTTGCCAATATCTGTATTCAGGAAAGACTAGATATAGGTTGTTGATACCTCTGATCCCACTTGATTCTAGAATGTAACCATTTCTATTGCTGGGGTAGTGGTGGTAACAACTCATGAAGGTATCACTCATGTTGCAGTAATGGCATAGGAATCTAATGTGTACTTCCTGAATTTGAGAAGCTAATTAGAACAAATTCCTGTGCAAATCTACATGAATGGAAATGTCATATTTGAACAAAGGTTTTCCAGTTAATTATAAAATGCTGTTTAAAATCATTTAATCTTAATTGTTTTAAGTGGTTGCATTAGATCAGTGGCTCCCAACCTTTTCTATACCCTAGAACGCTTCTGATATATTCTCGCACCCCTTACAAAAGTTCAAAATAATGAATTATGCATATACACTATAATTTTGAAACTTCTAAACCCAAGTTTTTGCACCCCCTGGAATATCGTCTCGCACCCCCAGGGGCACCCCCAATTGGGAACCCCTGCATTAGATTATTTAACTAGTAAAGTAACCACTATAAATAATGGAATGATTTATAACCATCTTTTGAACAAATCACGTTTATTTGATATTTAATGGGAAAGAATAGGAGTAATTTTTAATATAATTTTTATTGAAGAAATTTATAACAAAATAAAAACAATACAAGTATTAGGGGGGGGAAACAAAGAAAATAAGAACAGTGAATGTAAGAAAAAAAATAGAAAAAGACAGAAAAAATAGAAAAGATTATAAAGAAGCAGCTTCCAAACATTTTAATAATAATTATAAATGTATTTATATATTACCCCTCTCTCTCTAAGGTTACATCATAATTTCTTTCTTGAAATAGATTACCCTTTCTAATTTTTAAACCCATAAATCGTAAGTTCATTTTTCTCTTTTTCAGCAAAAAGTCCATAAGGGTTTCCAGTCACAGATAAATGTAGTTGTTGATCTTTCTCTAATGAAACAAGTTAATTTTGCCATATCTACTAACTCTGTCATCTTCACCAACCATTCTTCCATTGTGGATATTTATTTATTTATTTATTGGATTTTTACCCCGCCCTTCTCCTTGCGGACTCAGGGCGGCTGACAGCCTGATAAAAACAAATACAAAAAATACCAAAATACTATCATTAAAACATAATTAAAAAGAAATATTAGATTGGCCTTTGTTATTTTAAAATTATATTTAAAACCCCGCTAAAAATTACCCCTTAGGCCAGTCCTGCTAGTTGAAATAGCCATGTCTTAAGGGCGCGGCGGAAGGAAGGGAGATTCGTTCCAGAGGGTGGGAGCTCCCACCGAGAAGGCCCTCCCCCTGGGGGTCGCCAGCCGGCACTGTCTGGCTGACGGCACCCTGAGGAGACCCACTCTGTGGGAGCGTACCGGCCGATGGGAGGTAATCTGAGGCAGAAGGCGGTCTCGAAGATATCCAGGTCCGATGCCATGGAGCGCTTTGAAGGTGATAATCAACACCTTGAAGCGCACCCAGAAAGCCACCGGCAGCCAGTGCAGCTCGCGCAGTAACGGTGTTACATGGGAGCGACGAGTCCCTCCCAACACCGCCCGCGCGGCTGCATTCTGGACTAACTGGAGCCTCCGAGTGCTCCTCAAGGGGAGCCCCATGTAGAGAGCATTGCAGTAGTCCAGGCGGGAGGTGACAAGGGCATGGGTGACTGTGCGCAAGGCG
>NW_015413435.1:0-1790 GCF_001527695.2 Protobothrops mucrosquamatus | reverse complement strand
AACAGCTCCAGAGCTTTCTGGGTTTTGCCAACTTTTATCGTCAATTCATCCCCTCTTTTGCCGAGATTGCCCTACCCCTTACAGAACTACTCAAAACAGGCAAAGGAGGAGGGAAGCCACGACCGGGCCAACCACTAGCATGGACAATGGGCTGTCAAACAGCTTTTGAAAATTTAAAGAGACTATTCGCTGCTGAACCTGTCCTAAAGCACCCCTGCCCAGGGGAACCCTTTGTGATCCAAGCCGACGCCAGTGATGTGGCAGTTGGAGCTGTGTTACTGCAAAAAAACAAAAATGGGATCCTGCAACCCTGCGCCTACACCTCTAAGAAATTTACTGAGAGCGAGCGGAGATGGGCAATCTGGGAGAAAGAGGCCTTCGCAATTAGATGGGCACTATTAAACTGGCAACACTATCTGGAGGGGAGCAAGGTGCCATTTGAGGTATGGACAGATCACAAAAATTTAGAAGCACTGAAAACTCCCCGCAAATTGTCCCCAAAGCAAGTGCGGTGGGCACAGTACTTTAACCGCTTCGACTTCACTCTAAAGTACATACCAGGAGGAAAGAACTTCCTAGCTGATGCGCTATCCCGGCTACCCCAATACAAGAGCGAACGGGAAGAGGTTAACAAGGCAATTATCCCCAATCTGCAAACTGCCACTCAACTTACACCTCGCATCCTGATGACCCTGGAGTAAAGAAAATAAAACGAGAACTCCTCACCGACCAATGGTTCAAAGATAATCAGACCTCCCTAACGTGCAGGGATGGTCTGGCTTACATGGGGGGGGGAAAACTATATTTGCCAGAAGCCCTCCGTCTTAATGCTCACATGGGGGGGGAAAACTATATTTGCCAGAAGCCCTCCGTCTTAATGCTCTCAAACACAGCCTCGATGTAAAACATGCTGGACACTTTGGATATTTGAAAACCCTACACCTCACCCGTCGGCAATTTTGGTGGCCGGGGCTGAAAAAGGATGTGGAAAACTATGTAAAAAGTTGTACTGTATGTGCCACAATGAAAAGAATCCCGGGGAAAACCCCTGGATTACTGCAACCCGTGGCAGACCCTTCTCAACCATGGGAAGAAATAGCTATGGACTTTATCGTAGACCTACCTGAAAGTAGTGGAAACACTGTCATCTGGACTGTAATAGACCTGTTCTCGAAGCAGGCTCATTTCATCGCCTGCAAAGGACTCCCATCTGCCCAACGACTGGCCAAATTGTTCCTGAAACATGTCTACCGGCTGCATGGCGCCCCTAAGCAGATAATTTCGGACAGGGGGGTGCAGTTCACAGCGAAGTTTTGGAGAACTTTCCTTACATTAATTGGATCATCTCAAGGTTTATCATCTGCTTTTCATCCGGCCACCAATGGGGCCGCGGAAGCCGCTAATAAAATGGTGGAGCAATATCTTAGGTGCTACGTTTCTTACCAACAAACAAACTGGACTGATCTTCTCCCTTTTGCGGAGGTGGCGTACAACAATTCTGTGCACAGCAGCACCGGTTACACGCCTTTCAGAGTGGCCACAGGAAAAGAATTCAACCCAATACCTGAATATCCTCAGATGCCCTCCGCTTCCCAGACACTTGACTAGTGGGTGAGGGGGTGGGAAGAAGTTTGGAGAAACACAAAAACTGCTTTAAAAAAGACTTTTGAAACCTATAAAAAGCAGGCTGATAAAAAGAGGGCTCCCCAAAGAACATTCCAAGTTGGGGAAAAGGTTTATTTGTCAACTAAATATCTACGCCTCAAGTTGCCCAGCAAGAAATTGGGACC
>NW_015413434.1:0-1791 GCF_001527695.2 Protobothrops mucrosquamatus | reverse complement strand
AATGCCTTACCATCGAATCCAGGAAACAACTTACATTCCCCCCCACCTCTCAGAGACAGTCACATGTATAGGGGCGGGGGAGCCGTGTGCAGGGGAAGTAGGAATGCCTTACCATCGGATCCAGGAAACAACTTACATTCCCCCCCCACCTCCCAGAGACAGACACACGTATAACAGCGGGGGAGCTGTGTGCAGGGGAAGTAGGAATGCCTTACCATCAGATCCAGGAAACAACTTACATTCCCCCCCACTCCTCAGAGATAGACACACATATAGCAGCGGGGGAGCCGTATGCAGGGGAAGCAAGGATGCCTTACCCTCGAATCTGTCTAACACCCTGATAATGAATGTAACAGCACTCAAAAGGACGCGAATTCAGAAAAAGGAGCCGGACATTAAAGCAGGCAGCACGCTTGAGGTGCAGCAGGATCAGCTGGGGCCGGTTACGCGCTCCAGGAGCCGGAAGCAGGCGTTGAACGACTGTATATAAACCTTCCCAGCATTTGCCTTTTTAACCCTGATGATGTCAAGTGAACTTGACGAAAGCTTGGTAGATTAAACTCTATATGTTTTATAGATTTCTCTTGGTGGTCGCTTTGTTTTATAATATATATATATGACTAGTAATCAAGGAGAAAATTTGACTCTTGGGTACATTCATTTCAAAACCAAAAATAACACTGACCACCAAGAGAATACTTAAAAGCATTTAAAAGCATCTAAAAACATTTAAAAGCATTTGAAAACATTTAAAATACAAGGTAACTGAGCTTTCGTCGGGCACTCCCAACATCATCAGGGTTCAGAAAAGGCGGTTTTGGGAGGAACTTATATGCAGCCTCCAAGTGCCTGCATCCGGCTGCGTGAACGTGTGATCGGACCCAGCTGCCTGTGCTCCTGCGCTCCAGATGCATTTCTTCTACTCATGCGTAAACCCTTTACATCACCTCTCCGTTTCTCATTATACACCCCTTCAACACCCATACCGGGTGTTTTCTGAGGTTTTAGCGGGTGTTTGTATGTAGGTCTTTGGTTATTCGGGTTTTCTCCCGCGTAAAATTGGAAGTGTCTTGGTGACGTTTCGACGAAGTCCCATTCGTCATCTTCAGGTTGGTGTTTTCGGCTTCGTGCTTCTAGGAGCAATGTGTGATCGCAGCTGTTTCTTCCTTTTAACTGCCAGTGGGGGTATGAACTGATTGGGTGGGAGCTTGGCTGTGTTCTGATTGGGTGGAGGTGTGTTCTGATTGGTTAGGGGCTTGGCTGTGCTCTGATTGGATGGGGGGTTGGCTGTGCTCTGATTGGATGGGTGTGTGTTCTGTTTGGGTGGGGGCTTTGTTGTGCTCGGATTAGTCTGAGTTGCAGGGGGATTTGAGATGGAGAGCTGCGTTGCTGTTGTTTGTCTTTGCGTTCGTGGTCGTGCCATATCTTCATGGTGGGTGTCAGTTTGCTTTATGTATGGATTGGAGGGGTTTGAAATGGCTAATGATGCAGCTGTGGTCTGGCTTCTGGTTTGTGGTCATGCCTCATCATTGGTGTGGGTTTGGGTTTGCTTTTTACGTGGATGTGTGGTGGTGACATCCTGTGTGGTTTTTGTGAGTGTGGGTCTAGTGTCATTCTTTGTGTTAGGGACTCGTTTGTCAATAAGGGCGGGTTTCCAAATGGCTGGTAGGCGGGAGGTATCATCTCGTTTATTCATGCTGTGTGGGCGTTTTTCTATCTCGATGGCTTCTCTGATTATTCTGTTGTTAAAGTGTTCAGTTTTGGCGATAGTTCTGGTCTTTTTAAAGTCAA
>NW_015413433.1:0-1791 GCF_001527695.2 Protobothrops mucrosquamatus | reverse complement strand
GAAATACTTTGAAACCTCCTCCCAGAGGGGAGCAATAGAAACAGACTGTGAAGTGGGTGTGTTGGGTCTCTAACAATGCTTTGAGCTCTAAGCACATAGCACTTATAAGCAGCATCCTGAATACCAGGAAGCGAGCTTCCCATGATCTTCTCAGCTATCCCTGAGAAGATTCCATTCTAAATAACATAAGCACAAATGTACACTATCCATTTAAGGGCAGAGATGCTGAAAGTAATTTTGATGAAGACAATGTGATGATATGGTCCAAAGTTACATACCAGCATCTACCGTACGTCGTCATATTCATCCTACAGGAAATGCATATTTCCTGTAAAGAAATAGAGAATGAGATGCTCATATATGTTTATGAAGTATATATTTTCCTGGGGCCTCATGTTCTACATCGATAACTCAGCTACCGAAAATATACTTCAAGTTGGCAAAAAGATTCTGGTAATAGTGTGCCAGTTCTATCAAGGCCAAAAATAAATAGGACATAGTTCCAGGAAGGAAAATCAATTGCTGTAATATCATTCCAAATAAGAGGTTCCAATTCCTGAAAATAGCCTGAAATGCTTCCCAATCTTTCTACTTTAACGTGAGATAAAATATTTTCAGTCAAACAAATGTAGAATAAAGCTTTCAGCTTCTCATTGGGAAACTCAGAAGTTGGCCAGCTATGCATGATTTCTTTAAGCAAAACATCCCACGGTAGTCAGTAGGAGTTTTATGTTATATATTCTTGGCTGCTAGCCTCATTCAGCCACATCCTAAAATCTGATGAAAATAAACTTACACAGGACAAGATTTCAATTCATAGATGATTCTGCTTACAATGTTAGAATATTCTTCTATATCGTACTGTATTTTCTGCTTCGTAACTGTACTGTATAAAGAATAATTGTGCTCTGGCTTTTGATCGTAAAATGTAAACATGCTTTATATACATAATATGGTTCGTCTATACATGTCTAGGAAATAAATAATGAAGTGTACACTGAGGGAGCAGTTTTTGCATCAGGATCCACTCTTTCTAAAAATTATTATGCTGGTTTCCAAGATCTGCAGATGGCATTGCAATGTAATCCTGATATCACAGAGAGAACAAAGCAGGGGTTTTTTCCCCAACTTTTTGCCTTATTTTTTTTAAGGTAAGCCTACAAGATGCTTATTGTGTATATTTTATTGCCTTAAAAATACACATGCACATAAAAGCACATAGACACACAAAAGTAAAAAAAAAAGATATGTCGGCTCAAGTTTGCAAGGTTGTGGGCTCAGGTTGTCCATCTTTGACGTGTAAAAGTGCTTCTTTTCAGGGCACCAAATTTCAACTTTCTGCTTAAATTTCTTTCTTATGCTGATTTCCATTGTATGACTTTCATTCTGTAGTATAATTGTACAAATGTCCATCCTTCATATTTATTATTGTTATTGTTATTGTTATTGTTATTGTTATTGTTATTGTTATTGTTATTGTTATTGTTATTGTTATTATGGATCATCGCACAGTCAGCCAGATGTTCAGACTGGATTTGGCATTTTTGTCTACCTATCAAGTCCTTACCAAAGACCTGGGCTAGGCAGATGTGGATATAATAATAATAATAATAATAATAATAATAATAATAATAATAATAATAATAATAATAATAATAATAATAATAATAATAATAAAGTTGGAAGGGACCTTGGAGGTCATCGAGTCCAACCCCCTGCTCAGGCAGGAACCCTACACCATTTCAGACAAATGGCTGTCCAGTCTCTTCTTAAAAACTTCCAGTGTTGGAG
>NW_015413432.1:0-1791 GCF_001527695.2 Protobothrops mucrosquamatus | reverse complement strand
CCTGGAGGCTCCAGCTAGTTCAGAATGCGGCCGCGCGGGGGATCCTGGGGGCCTCTAGATACTCCCATGTAACACCTCTCCTGCGCGAGCTGCACTGGCTGCCGGTGGCCTTCCGGGTGCGCTTCAAGGTGTTAGTAACAACCTTTAAAGCGCTCCATGGCAATGGACCTAGGTATTTGCAAGACCGCCTCCTACCAAATACCTCCCTTCGACCAGTCCACTCCCACAGAGAGGGCCTCCTTAGGGTGCCGTCGGCCAGTCAATGCCGGCTGGCGACCCCCAGGGGGAGAGCCTTCTCTGTGGCAGCTCCTGCCCTCTGGAATGACCTACCCCCCGACCTACGTACAACTGCGGACCTGCGCCTCTTTCGCCTAGCCTTGAAAACCCATCTATTCCATGCGGCCAGCCTGGCATAGTTCTGATTGTGTTTTGGTAGGGGCTTTTATATGGGGTATTTTAGAGCAGGCTTTTTATTCAATATTTATTGTGATTTTTATTATCGCCTGTTCACCGCCCTGAGTCCTGTAAGGGAGATAGGGCGGTATATAAATTTAAATAATAAATAAATAAAATAAATAATGTACACATCAAATAAATAATAAATGTTCATATGGAGTCTCTGAGGCTAAGAACTGCAGCACATAAAACTAGAGGCAGCCTGTCTTTGAAGCTTAATAATTATCACCCTGATTTGAGAAGCAACACTGCGAATATCTGATATGCAGGTAGTCCTTGACTTATAACAGTTCATTGAGTGTCCATTCAAAGTTACAATGGCACTGAAAAAAGAGACTTTTCACGCTTATAACCACTGCAGCATTCCCCCCTCTCTCCCCCTCCCCAGTTTACAAAGAAGCTAACCACAGTATGGTTTATTGCAATGTTTTTCAACCTTGATAGGTTTTCGGTCACATGAGCAAAATTTGAATGCTTGATAATTGACCCACATTTATGACGGTTGCAGTGTCCCGGGGTCACATGATCCCCTTTTGCAACCTTCTGACAAGCAGAGTCAATGGGAAAATGAGATTCACTTAATAATCATGTTACTAACTTCAGAATTACAGCGATTCACTTAACAACTGTGGCAAGAAAGGTCGTAAAATGGGTCAAAATTCACTTAACAACTGTCTCGCTTAGCAACAAAATTTTGGGGCTCAATTGAAGTCGTAAGTCAAGGACTACCTGTGTATTTCTTTGACCTACACAACATGTTAACTTGCTATCAACAGACATGACTTTATCATACCTTTTTCACAGGATCAGGATTTTTTTTTTTAATGTTCTCTAAAGTCATTAACTATATTATTTTATCTCTACCTGGAGGAACACCCGTGTAATAGTTCTGAGGAGACCCAAAAAATATTTATGCCTTTGCATCCGTATGCAATGTTATTTTGAGAGGGGGAAAAAAAACGTCCGTTGACAGAGCTGATTGCATCTCAATGTTGATGATGTGCAATCATTAAGAAAGTCGTGGGGGGTTTGTCTCCCTGTTCCTGACAGAATGAAATTCTTCCACGGTGGAGCCTGCTTCTTCTCATCGCTCCCTTTGTCAATCCCACTTACGGCGACGTGCCAGCCTCTTCTGCGTAGAAATCAGGTCTTACAAAACCTTGTTGACAAGTCGGACAACAATCGAGCTCTCGTGAAAGATTCATGGCATAACCCTGTGCTTTCCTGGCTGCCCGCTCGCTCATAAAAACCCAAGCAAACCCCATCAAAAATTTAGCAGGACCCCTGCCTCATCTGTTTAGGCCTAAAGCTAGTTGCAGGGACAAGTCATTAGGG
>NW_015413431.1:0-1791 GCF_001527695.2 Protobothrops mucrosquamatus | reverse complement strand
GACGATCAGAGGAAGGAAAGCTACCTGAGATCAACCTAAGCAAGTTGTGCTTCCTTTTTCTGGGTTCTTTGGCTATACCTTTTCATAGTATACAGATAATTGAACAACTTTGTTGCATTGCATTCTTGATTAAATTGTCTTTCCATTGATACATAATTTTATGGCACCGCTCCAAAACAAAAGGGGTGTGTGTGTTGTTGTTAGCCACCCAACCTCAAATGTACACTTTTCCCAAAAGGTTCCCACAATTTGGGGCCACTAACTGTCCGCACAGCTGCTACAGGACGCGGGAAGGCCGGAAGGCCCGTCCTCGGGGTCCTAGAGCAGGCAGCCCACATCTTGGGACGCCGGGGAGACCCTCACCCTAATTTTCCTTTCTCTTCCTCCCCCCCCTTCCCACTTGGCAGCGGCTGGCGACGAAGAGGCGGACGGCTACGAGACCGACCACCAAGACTATTGCGAGGTGTGTCAGCAGGGCGGGGAGATCATCCTGTGCGACTCGTGTCCCAGAGCTTACCACCTGGTGTGCCTGGATCCGGAGCTCGACAAGGCCCCCGAGGGCAAGTGGAGCTGCCCTCACTGTGTAAGCCTGCTCACCTTTCTTCCTTGCTCTCTGCACACCGGCACCTCTTGGCATCTTGCCCCCCCCCGCCTCCCGGGCTGGACGCGGGATCCAGCGCTCCTTCCCTGCTTTAGCCAGAGACGCCTCGGAACAATCTGGGGGAAAATTCAGATTTCACCGATTCGCTGGGACCGGTTTTCCCTGCGGGTCTGTCCGGCTGCAAGAGCAGGCGTGGCTGGTTCCCTTGGAAAAATTGGGGTGGGCCAGGGAGGGCAGAAGGAAAGGGACCTGGGGGGGTTGGGGGTGCGGTGTGCATAGGGACAAGGAGACGGGCTGGGGTAATAATAATAATAATAATAATAATAATAATAATAATAATAATAATAGTAATAATAGTAATAATAATAGTAAAGTTGGAAGGGACCTTGGAGGTCATCCACTCCAACCCCCTGCTCAGGCAGGAAACCCTGTAAGACCATTTTGGACAAATGGCTGTCCAGTCTCTTCTTCAAAATTTCCACTGTTGGAGAAGGGAGGGAGGGAGGGAGGAAGAATAAGATTCAGAAGGGACCTTGGAGGTCTTCTAGTCCAACCCCCTGCTCAGGCAGGAAACCCTATCCCATTTCGGACAAATGGCTGTCCAGTCTCTTCTTAAAAACTTCCAGTGTTGGAGAAGGGAGGGAGGGAGGGAGGGAGGAAGGATAAAATTCGGAAGAGACCTTGGAGGTCATCTATCCAACCCCCTGCTCAGGCAGGAAACCCTGTAGTACCATTTCAGATAAATGGCTGTCCAGTCTGTTCTTCAAAACTTCCAGTGTTGGAGGAGGGAGGGAGGAAGAATAAGATTCAGAAGGGACCTTGGAGGTCTTCTAGTCCAACCCCCTGCTCAGGCAGGAAACCCTATCCCATTTCGGACAAATGGCTGTCCAGTCTCTTCTTAAAAACTTCCAGTGTTGGAGAAGGGAGGGAGGGAGGAAGGATAAAATTCGGAAGAGACCTTGGAGGTCATCTATCCAACCCCCTGCTCAGGCAGGAAACCCTGTAGTACCATTTCAGATAAATGGCTGTCCAGTCTGTTCTTCAAAACTTCCAGTGTTGGAGGAGGGAGGGAGGGAGGGAGGAAGAATAAGATTCAGAAGGGACCTTGGAGGTCATCTAGTCCAACCCCCTGCTCAGGCAGGAAACCCTGTAGTACCATTTCAGACAAATGGCTGTCCAGTCTGTTCTTC
>NW_015413430.1:0-1791 GCF_001527695.2 Protobothrops mucrosquamatus | reverse complement strand
TCCCCATCACCAAGTCCATTGTGTCCTGAAAAGAGGAGAAACATCTAGTGTGATCTTTATCCTTGTAACTGAGACTCCAGAAGCACAGGATAGTAGTCTTCACTTAATGACCGGTCACTTAAGTGTCAGTTCAAAGTTACGATGGATTCCTTCCTTCCCCCAAGTTACTTACCACGCAGTTCTGGAGGTGCTTTTTCACAAGGCAACTGGACTTTCCTGTTTTTCTTTGAAGATGTTTCGCTTCTCATGCAGGAAGCTTCTTGGATATAAATCCTTCCATTCCTCACCTTCCACTCCGAGCTGAAGAAGCTTCTAGGAGGAGAAGCGAAACCTCTTCAGAGAAAAACAAGAAAGTCCAGTTGCCTTTTGAAAAAGCACCTTTGGGACAGCCATGACCTGGATGAGGTCAATAGACCTCAATAGACAGATGCAGTTCTGGAGTTCCAATGGAGCCTCCCCCATAGTCACATGACTGAATTTCTGGTATTTGGCAACTATTTCACCTTTACCGCCAGTTACAGCATTCTGTGGTTATGAGACCACAATTTATATTTTTGGCTGGTTTCTGGGCTTTAGGGATGATTTCTGGCAAAAATAAAAATAAAAATCCACAGGAATGTATTTGCTTAACATTTGCTTTATGACTGTCATGTTTGCTTAACAACCGCTGCCCAAAGTGTAAAGTAGGGTTGGTCCTCTGGGTACTTTGACCTACAAGTGTCACGAGTTACGATGGAAGACACGACAGGTAGTCCTCGACACACCAGACTTCGTTTAGTGACCATTCAAAATTACAATGGCACTGAAGAATGTTTCCTGCCTGAGCAGGGGGTTGGACTAGATGAACTCCAAGGTCCCTTCCAACTTCTTTATTATTATTATTATTATTATTATTATTATTATTATTATTATTATTATTATTATTATTATTATTATTATTAACCTTTTTTTCACAGTTATGACCGTTGCAGCATCCCCATGGTCACGTAATCAAAATTCAGACGCTTGGCAACCGACTCATATTTATGACGGTTTGCAGTGTCCCGGGGTGACATGATCCCCTTTTTGTGGCCTTCTGACAAGCCAAGTCAGTGGGGGGAAGCCGGATTCACCTAACAACCGTGTTACTAACTTAACAACTTCAGCGACTCAACAACTGTAACAAGAAAGGTCATAAAATGGAGCAAAATTTAGTTAACAACTATCTCGTGCAGCAACATATATTTGGGGCTCAATTGTGGTCGTAAGTCGGGGACCACCTGTGATGGCAGTTAGAAACACCTAAGCTAGGTGTTCACACACACAGTTCCCCCCCAACAGATTGGGGTGACTAACTTATCAACTGCAGCGATTCCCTTTAACGACGGCGGCAAGCAAGGTCATCAAATGGGGGCAAGGCTCACTTAAGAAACGCCTCACTTAACAACAGAAATGCTGGCCTCAATTGTGATCGTAAGTCGAGGATTACCGGTGCAGCCCAGACCAGCCCTATCCACCCGTGAAGGCCACTTTGCCTGGGGATCCCTGACTCTGCAGCCCCTCCTCTCTGCATGCCCCCCCTCCCAGGGAGGGGATCCCCACCTATAAAAAGTGGGGAGGGGTCCTGCTTGCAACATGGGTTGGACCCTCCAACCCCCCCCGCCTTTCATCCATGCAAGGTTTGGCTTCTCAGCCCCCAAGGGCCCGAGAGACCCCAGACATCCAGACCCCCCCTTTTCCGAGTTTCCTTTCCCACCCCCCAGATGCACAATTCCCAGGACCCTCAGGCTCAGGACGATGGGGATTGTAACC
>NW_015413429.1:0-1791 GCF_001527695.2 Protobothrops mucrosquamatus | reverse complement strand
TCTCTCTTTCTCCCTCCCTCCCTCCCTCCCCCCTCTCTGTTTTCCCTCTTTCACTTGCTCTCTCACTCTCTCTTTCTCCCTCTTTCACTTTCTCTCTCTCTTTCTCCCTCCCCCCTCTCTCTTTCTCTCATGCTTCCCATGCACAATCAGTCTTTGGAAAGACAAGTGCCACTTGACCAACATATAGAGAATTATTGAGAATGGAAAGGGGGAGTATTCGTTTTAGGGGTACCCATGCATGCAACATATCAAAAGTAGGCAGAGATTCAATTCTACCCTCTGGGAGCCATCTTGAATTTTTTGACTGCACCCTGCAGCCCCCCCCCCCCGTGCTTCTCTGATTCCCAAGAGGTGCACTGCAGTCTCTCCCTCTCTCACACATGCTTTTAGGGAGAGCACCGGGGCTGAGCTGCTGCCTGTCCACAAGGAGGGTTACTCTGACTGGCAGGGAATTGAGGCCCCCCCCAACTTTCCCTCCAGCTCTGCTTGGCCTTTACCCCAAGTGCAAGGAATGATGGCAGTTGAAGCAGATGGCAGCTGGCTGTGCACACAGATGGGATTAAGCCAGGGAGGAGATTGCAACTGCCTGCACCCGCTGGGATTGGAGATTTGTTTATTTACAGATTTATTTAGCCCCCCACCTCCCATCTCAAATAATGATTCCAGGTGGCCTGCAACAATCCAGTATTCCAGTATTTGAGGGGCTGCCACAAAGAAGAGGGGGTCAAATTATTCTCCCAAGCACCAGAGGGCAGGACAAGAAAGAATGGTTGGAAACTGACCAAAGAGAGAAGCAACCTGGAATTAAGGAGAAACTTCCTGAGGACAATTAACCAGTGGAACAGCTTCCCTTCAGAAGTTCTGGGTGCTCCATCACTGGAGGTTTTTAAGAAGAGACTGAACAGCCACTTATCTGAAATAGTATAGGGTCTCCTGCTTGAGCAGGGGGCTGGACTAGAAGACCTCCAAGGTCCCTTCCAGGTGGGATTCAAATACCTGAACAACCGGTTCTCTGCATTGACGCCATTTCCGAAAGTCCATTCTGAGCCAGGGAGGCCTCCGAGGCTCAGAACAGACTTCCAGAAGTGGCGTCCATGCACTTCCGGTGGGTCGTTCTGGTCCTGGAAGGCCTCCAAGCCTCAGAACGGACCTCCAGAAGTGGCATCCATGCACTTCAGGCAGTCTGTTCTGGGCCTTGCAAAAAAGGGCTAGGGCATCACCCAATTCACCAAAGTCAACAAAAAAGTAGCTGCCGGTTCTACCGGACCGGTGCAAACTGGCTGAATCCCACCACTGCTTCCAGCTCCTATTCTATTCTATTCTATTCTATTCTATTCTATTCTATTCTATTCTATTCATTTCATTTCATTCTATTCTATTCTATTCTATTCATTTCATTTCATTTCATTCTATTCATTTCATTTCATTTCATTCTATTCTATTCTATTCTATTCATTTCATTCTATTCTATTCTATTCATTTCATTTCATTCTATTCTATTCATTTCATTTCATTCTATTCTATTCATTTCATTTCATTTCATTTCATTTCATTCTATTCTATTCTATTCATTTCATTCTATTCTATTCATTTCATTTCATTCTATTCTATTCTATTCTATTCTATTCATTTCATTTCATTCTATTCTATTCTATTCTATTCTATTCATTTCATTCTATTCTATTCATTTCATTTCATTCTATTCTATTCATTTCATTCTATTCTATTCATTTCATTTCATTCTATTCTATTCTATTCTATTCTATTCTATTCTATTCATTTCATTTCATT
>NW_015413428.1:0-1791 GCF_001527695.2 Protobothrops mucrosquamatus | reverse complement strand
GGTTCCGTTCCGCCATTTGCCGAGCGTGCGGGAAGAAAGGCCACATCGCTGTGGTCTGCCTGGGTCGACAGAAGGTACAACCGAAGGAAGAATTGAATCTGAAAGGTACCAGGGTGCCCAGTCAAAACAGGGTGGGGTTCTGTGCAACACGCCGGAACATTTTAAGAATAGGCACACACAAACCCCTTAAAAAGAAACTTTCTCTTAAAGTGAAATTGCAGGGAGTTCCATTGTCGATGGAACTTGACACGGGGTCTGCCCTATCTATAATTTCCCTCAACACATTTCACAAAATCTGCAGCAGCAGTGGCCAGCGAGTTTCGTTAAGGCCTTCTAACGTAATCCTTACGGATTTCCAAAATTCTCAAGTGTGCGTTAAGGGGGAGGCCACCCTTAAGGTACAGTATAAGAATTTTGCAGGCCCCCTAGACGTGTTGGTTGTGGGGGGTGAGCGAACGAGTCTCATCGGACTCGATTGGTTTGAGGCCTTGGGAATACAAGTAACAGGGCTACATAAGTTGCAAACACAGACCCTTGCAGACGTATGCAAGGAGTTTGCAGATGTGTTCAGTTCTGAACTAGGGTCCTACACAGGACCTCCAGTTTCACTAAAGCTAGATCCAACTGTACAGCCCATCAGGGTTAAACCGAGGAGAGTACCATTTGCTCTTAACAGTAAGATTGACGCTGAACTGGACAAGTTGCTCCAGCAAGGCATTCTAGAGCCTGTAGATTCCAGCCCATGGGAAACCCCCATTGTAACGCCTTTAAAGGCAAGCGGGGACATTCAGATTTGTGCTGACTACAAGTGCACACTAAACAAGGCCCTACAGCAACATGCTTATCCTGTGCCTGTAGTGAGCCACATTCTGGCTTCTCTCAAGGAGGGAAATTTTTTTGCTAAGCTTGATCTGGCTCAAGCATATCAACAGCTGCCTGTTGATGATGCAGCAGCAGAGGCCCAAACTATTGTCACCCATCGTGGGGCGTTCAAGGTGAAGAGGTTACAGTTTGGCGTGAATGTCGCTCCTGGCATTTTTCAGAGTGTAATGGAAAACACCCTGAGGGGTATTCCTGGTGTGTGTCCTTATTTTGATGACGTTCTCATCGCTGGAGACTCTCCACAAATGCTGGCTGAGAGGTTAAGGGCTGTTTTGCTTCGTTTCCGAAGAGCAGGTCTTAAATTAAAACAGGACAAATGTAAGATTGGTGTGCACTCCACTGATTTCCTGGGATTCAGGATAGATGCTCAGGGTATACACCCGTCTGATGCTAAGCTCAAAGCTATTCAGAAGGCTCCAAGCCCCAAGACTAAGGGCGAATTGCAAGCCTTTTTGGGTTTACTGAACTTTTATCATGCTTTTCTACCTCATAAAGCTGCTATTGCTGAACCTTTGCACAGACTTCTAGACAAAAATGCTTGTTGGCGCTGGACCAAAGTCCATGAGGCCAGTTTCAATGAGGTTAAAGCCTTGCTCACATCCAATGTGGTGTTAGCTCATTTTAATGAGCAGTTGCCAGTGTGTCTGGCTTGTGATGCCTCCCCCTACGGTGTGGGTGCTGTACTTAGCCATCTGACGGCTGATGGGACTCAGGTCCCTGTGGCTTATTATTCTAGGACATTATCTGCTGCTGAGCGCAACTATGCTCAAATTGATAGGGAGGCTTTGGCTCTTGTGGCTGGAATTAAAAAGTTCCATGATTTTATCTATGGCCGCCATTTTACGGTCTTTACAGACCACAAGCCTTTGCTGGGGTTATTCACTACATCTAAACAAACACCTCACATCC
>NW_015413427.1:0-1791 GCF_001527695.2 Protobothrops mucrosquamatus | reverse complement strand
TAGGGTGGATTTTAGTTAGGGATGATTTTAATATAATTTTAATTATTACACAGCTACTAATATTTGGCTTTTAATTTGGTTTTAGAGGGGTTTTTATTCTGGTATTTTATTGTTATTTGTTTTAATATGCTGTGCACCGCCCTGAGTCCTCCGGGAGAAGGGCGGTATATAAATTTAATCAAATAAATAAAATAAATAACGTGGATAAGACAAGAATAGGCTCCAATGTGTTATGTGTTATAAAAAACCCAACCATTGCTTTAGCATGTTTTATGAACCAGACTATCACACCATGATTTAAAAGGATCTATTACCATTTGAAGAAATTCTGCTGCTAGGGGCTATACACAAGAGACCTCTTCTCCAACAGGTTTGTGGGCAATTTTCTGCAAATGAATTCTTCAGGGAAAGAAAAATGTCCAATGTTTTATCAAAGGCAGAACTTCACCATAGCAGGGCTAGTAGCACCATACCATAAATGCTCCTTGGGATGAATTTACTTGGGAATAAACTGAAGTGCTAGAAGCCAAGGAGATTAAAAGTCAGTATAGATAGGATTGTGAAATGAAACACTGGCATTCCTTATGATCTAATAAATACATAAGCACCATCCTTCACAATTTCTCCAAAAGTAATGGCTGCTAAAATAGAGGAAATGTGGCTTCCAATTTAAGTACAGCAAGCATCAGGATAAACTAAAACTTTACTTAGATTTCAATCTGAAGCTATTTAAGGATGAATCTTTGAACCCGCATGTACAAATCTCTAGCCTGAGCTCCATCTACAGTAAATTATCTGGAATTTCCCTGCCAGAAACTAGATCTGTGTTTGCTGTGCTTCCTGAGCCCTTGTCTGGATCCTGCTGGGAACTTCCATCTGACAGAGATCACCACTAGGGCAAAACTTCTTCCATTCAGCTATCTTAGGAATTGTATAACCAGAAAAGCAGGATATATATGAAATAAATAGCAATAGCACTTAGACATATATACCATTTCACAGTGCTTTAGAACTCTCTAAAAATTTAGAGAGTAAGCATATTGCCCCCCAACAATATGGGTCCTCATTTTACCAACCTCGGAAGGATGGAAGGCTGAGTTTCAGTGAGGATCGAACTCCTGGCAGTGAGTTAGCCTGCAATATTGCATTCTAACCACTCAGCCAACATGGCTCTTAATAAATAAAACCCATGACCTCTTAATAAATAAAACCCAATGACCTCTTGTAGACTGCAAGAGTGATCTCAACATGAGGTGCAAATTCATATTAGCTCCTATTAGGATTTGGAATAGAATTTCTGGACTTCCGGTTTGCGTTGCAGTGAGACAGGATGCAGGAAGGCAGGGCTCTACCTTCCACACTCGGTTTTGCCTTGCTGGGGATCCTAAAAAGAGCCTAAAATTGCCCCGAAGAGGCGATGAAGAGGATGGGTACCTTGTTGATCATGGAGAAATGATAGCCTTTCCGTTCAATCCAAGGAAAGCCCTCCAAACCAGCAGGAAAAAGACCGGCTACATTCCTGTAGCTGGCGATTAGCTGCTGACAACTGAAGGAGAAAAAAGCACTACTTACTACATTGTAAACAGCATGTTTTGGAACTGGGTGAGAATATTGATCCTTTCTTTACTATTTTACAAATGAATTTCCTGGGAAAGGCTCCCAAGAAGCTAAAAACCTCCGAATGTAAACGGAAGCGGCGTTTTAATTTTATGGGGGACAGAAACATACAATATTGAAGTGGAAGTAACATAAAGCTACAGTTTTGATAAACCTGAGAACTGAGATAACTGT
>NW_015413426.1:0-1791 GCF_001527695.2 Protobothrops mucrosquamatus | reverse complement strand
TAGGGAGGATTTTATTTGGGGTTTATCTTTTAACAATTCGACAGAGACACAACTTTAAAATTTGATTTAATTCGGTTTTATCGGGGGGGAATGTATTTATGTTTTGTTTTAAATATGTTGTGCGCCGCCCTGAGTCCCGTTGGGAGAAGGGCGGCATATAAATTAAATTTATTATTATTATTATTATTATTATTATTATAAAAAAAGCTAATAAAGTTTTGTGTTGATAATAGGAGTTCAGAGTCGGGTTGCCGGCACGGGGCATGTTTTGGGCTATGGATTCTCCAGTTGCACTCTGCTGTAGGAAAGATAACATTGCTGATGAGCTCAGGGACACGAGGTGGCAAAAGAGATGCCTTGTACATCCCTAGAAGGAAAACTGTCTCAAGTCTGAGTGACACGGATAATATCTGAGCCCGCACGGTACTGGTTCAAGGGCATAAGGGAAATATTTTGCTGTTATTGTTATTGTTTGTGCTGGGTGCTATCCAACAGCCCTTTTGAGGCAAACAGCAAAAAATCTGAAAAGCTACTGTGAAGAATGTTTGCAGCTTTTGGTGGATAAAACTGCTCAGATTTGAATAGAGTTGGACTGTACATGGACACTGCCAATGAAGATAACTAGGGTTTCAGTCTGAAATAATCTGGGATCAGTTTGATTCTATGAATCCTGAGGAAGCAGGTAGGGTTGCAGGATAAATGCAAACCTTCTCAATTGGATTGTTGCCTTCTTTTAGAGCAGTGGTTCTCAACCTTTTTAATGCCGCGACCCCAACCGGTCGTAAGTCGAGGACTAAACCAGTCGTAAGTTGAGGACTAAACCGGTCGTAAGTCGAGGACTACCCAACTGGTCGTAAGTCGAGGACTTTCCCTGCCCGGGAGCACCGCGCATGCGTGGTTCCGCCCCCTCCGCTGGCCAAGGTGTAGCTGGCAAGCGGCAGAGACGGAGCAGGCCGACCACCAGCTGGCCCAGCCCAAGGGAGGTAAGGAACCTGCCGGAAAAGGGGAAAAAATGGCGGACAAAAAAATGGCGGACAGCCTTGCTTGGCGACCCCCATGAAATGGTCGATCGACCCCAAATGGGGTCCCGACCCACAGGTTGAGAACCACTGTTTTAGAGCGAGTCTGACCCCATTCGGAACAGACTGAACCCTGTGAAGCTTGGGAGCTACTCTTTGAATTTACCCATTTGGAGCCCAGTGTTTTTTCTGCTGTGCTTAGGCAATTGTATAAATACCAACACAAAACCACCTGGTTTTGTCCATTGCCTTGGCTGGGGCAAATGGATTCTACTCTCTCAAAATGTTTTAGTATTTGCCATTCCAACTTGTCACAAACATGTATTTAATTACAAAGAAATAAAGCTTAGATTTGCTTGTTTTCAGCCTTTCCCTTTTTATCCATGTGTGTGAATCTTGAGAACGAGGGTGTATTTTTCTTAATCTTTGTATGGCATTTAGAAAATGCCAGGTCTGTTTTAAGTGGTCCAATGCAGAGGTTGATACAAAGTGAGCAGGGCTGTATCTCACATACAAGCAAATTTGAGATTCACCCCCAACCCACTTTAATGGGCAGTGCGGTTTTGCTTTTTGTTTTTGTTTTTATTTAACACTATCTTCAACTTATTTTATGCCTTGCTCTGTGGCATTTGAATCTTAGGAACCTGTTCAGCTCATTTTCAATTGTTGGACTACTGGAATTTGATGATATGCTTGGTTGCAGTTTTGGGGCTACTACAAAGGAGTTGGGGTGCATCCAGTTACTGGATTACAAATGATTCATCCCTGTTGT
>NW_015413425.1:0-1791 GCF_001527695.2 Protobothrops mucrosquamatus | reverse complement strand
CCCTTTCAACTCTGTTATTCTGTTGTCCCGGTTGAAACGATAATGAAACGGTAGCAGAAAATAACAGACGAATCCCTTTCCTAATGGTGATTTCTTTTATACTTTTCCCCATAGGAGGGGGAGATGCAGCATTTTGATCAATAAAGGACCCCCTAAAGAGAAAAACAAGTCTTCCAAATCCAGTCCACACCCCCCCCCCCCTGGATTTCAGTCATTGCTTCCTTTAAAATAATAGCTTTGATTTGGAAATTCAAAGCGTTGATCCTCATTTGTGACTTTATAATGCTTGGGGCTATACAGAGAGAGATTCTGCTTTGCATTCCTATTTCATTTTCATCTCAACAAAACAGAACATATTTGGGTCATAGCTGGCATTTCACCCAGTTCCTCTCCCTCCCTCTCCTTTCTTCTTCGCAGGGGATGCATGCTCCAGTCGATAGTGTAAATGAGCAAGTTTGGGGGAACAGATTCTCTTCTCCATCTATTTCCATTTCTTTAAAACTAGAACTGGAGGAGAAGCTAGGCGCAGAGAAACAACAGCTGCCGAAATACAATGGTCGTAAATGCAAGGACCGGGTTTGTTAAGTGACTTTTTCAGCACCGTGGTAAGTTTGAACAGTCATTAAGCAAGGCAGTTGTAAGAGGGGTCTATTTGTAATGTGGTGTCATTTATTGATTTGTATCCTGCCGTTATTATTTTTTACAAATAGCTCAAGGCAGATGATACGTCTAATGCACTTTCCTCTTCTTATTTTCTTTGCATTGCATTGAATTGCATTGGGGGAACCCATCCATTGTTTCACAATTTGTGTAAACTAGATCATCACTCTGTCTGTCTGTCTGTCTGTCTGTCTCTATCAGACAGAGATAGATAGATAGATAGACAGACAGACAGACAGACAGACGGACGGACGGACGGACGGACGGACGGATGGATAGATAGGTAGGTAGGTAGGTAAGTAGAGATAGATCTATGTTCTGTTATTCTATATTCTATGTTCTAGATAGATGATGATGATGATGATGATGATAGATAGATAGATAGATAGATAGATAGACACAGTAGATAGATAGACACAGTAGATAGATAGATAGATAGATAGATAGATAGATAGATAGATAGATAGATAGATGAGAGAGAGAGAGATATGATACCCATCCATCCATCTATCTAGTCAGCCAGCCAATATTTATATTCCACCTTTATTTATTTATTTATTTATTTATTTATTTATTTATTTTATTATTTATTTATTTAATTTAATTTATTGTTAGACATAAGTCAGGACAGCAAACACGCACAATATGCCGTCTTCCTCCTATTTTCCCCAGAGGAACAACTCTGTGAGGTGAGTGGGTTAAGCAAGTGTGAGTGGCCCCAAAGTCACCCAACAGCAATCATGCCTAAGGCAGGACTAGAACGCAGACTCCTGGTGATTGGCCCATTCAACTGGTTTTTATGCCTAAGGCAGGACTAGGACTCACAGACTCCTGGGTTCTAGCCTGATGCCTTAACCAAAAGACTAAACCAACTATTTGGCTGGTATCCCAGGGTTATGCTTATTGTATCAATACAGTAAAAGTGTTTTGTTCACTGCCAGGCAGCCCATCTAGAGATTTCTTGGAAGTCACTATCATATGCATAATATATATATAGTTTAATTGCAGTGTCAGCATCCAGATGCAACAAGACTCAGGATACATATCTCATAGGACATGTTCAACCTGAGCCATGTTGCATCTGGATGCTGACACTGTAATTTGGGGTTAAACTACTCTCTCCTTCTCCCC
>NW_015413424.1:0-1791 GCF_001527695.2 Protobothrops mucrosquamatus | reverse complement strand
TTGTGCAATACACAAGGCAAATTATTTCAAAGCAAAGGCAATTATTTCTTGATTCAGGTGTGCTTTCCAGAGGACAAAATGTTGCAAGAACCACAAATAGAATCAACTTGCACTAGTGAAAAACACAAGCAGCTCAGGGTTGAATTTTGGGGTGCTTGCTTTTCTTTCAAACAGATGCTCCATTAACAGCCAGAGTGCACCATGGGTGCAGAATTACGCCAGAGGTCTCCAAGCATGGCAAGTTTAGGACTTATGGACTTCAATTCCCATCATTCCCCAGCCAGCCATGCCTGGCAGGGGAATTCTAGGAGTTGAAATCCACAAATCTTGAAGTTCCCAAGTTTGGAGACTCCTGACTTATGCAATTTGCTGGGTTTTTATAGGTGGTAGCTTGTCCTACCAGCCTTGATTTCTTTTGATCAAAACATGGGTTCCTGCCTATCTTGGGTGTTGGTTAATAAGTATGTGTTGAAGAGGAAGGATGTGTTTAAGGCTGTTCTCTTCCTTATGCATTGATGAGGTTGCCTAGCCTGGTCAGGAAATATCTCAAGAAGAAAAACAAGCTGAAAGAACACGAGGAACATTGTAGATGCAACTTGATTTACCCAATGATGACTTTCATTTTGCCACTCTTGGCTGCCTGGATGAGAACTGGAACCAGCTGAGGGTCCCGAGGTCCAAATATGCCATGTGGTCGGATAGCAGTGGTGAAGAAATTCTTCTCTGGGTCGCTGGCTTTTAGCACCTCCTAAAAATAAGAAAAGAAGAAGCCTATGTAGATCCACCAAGAGCAAAACGAAGCACCATTAGCCACAAAAGATCCAGACCTTCTCCTGCAGAATCTTTGTTTCTGTATAGTAATCGATGGGTTTCTTGGCATAAGGGAGATCTTCTGTACCATTCTTGATGTCCGTACCTTCAAAGACAACGCTGGCACTGCTGGTCAACACCAATTTCTGCCAAAGCAAAAACATCCAAGGAGTTATTGAAACACACTGACTGCCAGATCAAGTTAGAGCAAGACAAGATCCTTGCTGGATCCAAGTCTATGGCTGGTGTTCTTCTCTATCTGTACAAGTAGCTCTTGAATATAAGCAACAACTTCTAAAAAGCCTACCAGGAGGGCTTTGATGAAGGTTGAAGCTGTCTTCTAATACTACATTTCACCAAAAGCTAACACAATCCTGGGTTGTATAAACAGAGGCATAGAATCAAGATCACGCGAGATATTAGTACCGCTTTATAAAACCCTAGTGAGACCACACCTGGAATACTGCAGCCAATTTTGGTCAGCATATCACAAAAAAGATGTTGAGAGTTTGGAAAAAATTCGGAGAAGAGCAACTAAGATGATCCAAGGCCTGGAGACTAAAACATACGAAGAACAGCTGCAGGACTCGGATTTGGCTAGTCTAAAGAAAAGAAGAAATAGGGGAGACATGATAGCAGTATCCCAGTATCTGAGGGGCTGCCACCAAGAAGAGAGGGTCACGTTATTCTCCAAAGCACAAGAGGGCAAGACAAGAAACCATGGTTGGAAACTGATCAAAGAGAGAAGCAATCTGGAATTAAGGAGAAACTTCCTTTTTTTTTTTTTTTTTAATTGAAAATTTTTAAAATTTTTACAATATAACTCCCCACCTCCCTCATACCCCACCCTTCCCCACCCCCCTCCCTTCCCCCCGACTTCCCAGAGCTACACACAGGGTTTACAATACAATAATTATATTCTGTCTTAAATTATATTATCCTTAAATTAACAATTCTATAACATCCTTTAGCTCTCTTCTA
>NW_015413423.1:0-1791 GCF_001527695.2 Protobothrops mucrosquamatus | reverse complement strand
CGCCTTCCTGTCTGAAGCAGTGAAGATACTTCCAAACCAGATAGTAATGCAATAGGACTGAATCTGGATGTTCTGCTTCGGATACCACTAATCCTCCTTCCAGAAGGTAACAAGGAAAACAGGTCGTGGAGAGGATGTGTAGCGACCCAGACAATCCTGCGGACCTTGCTCAAGCACCGCTTATATGCCGTGTCCTGGACAGAAGGAAGTGAACTACCAATGTTCTTTTCTGCTGTCCTCACCACTCTCTGCACCGCCTTCCTGTCCGAAGCAGTGATGCTTCCAAACCAGACAGTAATGCAGTAGGGCAGGATGCTCTCGATCGTTTCCTCTGTAGAAAGTGGTAAGGACAGAGGAAGGAAGATGTGCTTTTTCTCATGCAATGCAGAAAATGCAGGCGCTGTTGGGCCTGCTTCACCCGTGCCTCACGGCTGAGCGACCAAGCTAGCTAAGAGTTAGCATTTGTACCCAGCATCATTAAACGTGTGGCCCTTTTTCATCCCAAGTTTTTTTTTTTTTGCCTTGCAAAGATTTTGATGGAGAGCATGAGGGCTTCCTTGGGAAAGATTTGGGAAATGGAAGAACAGGCCAGATCTTGAAAAATCTGTTGGGTTCCACAGGGGAGGAGAAAAGACAAAAATAAGGGCGAAGCTGTCCTGTCCAACAGAACCGTTTTAACTCTCCGTAAAGAACTGGAAAAGGTGTAGCTGTAGCAGGTAGTCCTTGATTTAACAATAATTTGTTTAGTGACCGTTGGAAGTTACAACGGCGCTGAAAAAGAGTGACTTATGACCGTTTTTCACACTTATGTCCGTCGCTGCATTCCCCACTGTCACGTGATCAAATTTTGAATGCCGGGATAATGTCCTTTTATCATGTTGTAAGCCGCCGGGAACCGTGTGACATTGAGACGGGCAGCGTATACATTTAATAAATAAACAAATTAGTAAGCAGCTGGCTTCAAGCCTGTTGTGCGTAACTGCATCATCCGTTCCAAGAATGTCACGAGCAAGGAAGACCCTTTCCCTCTTGAGTGTCCTAGTTACATTTTGTGTGCTGTGTCGCTAAAAGCGACCGACTTCAAACGCACATTTTTTATTATCTTGCGAGGCTGGCGGTTCATGCCGTGTTCCGATCTGAGGCACGAGGACATGAATGGACTTCAGCCAGCAGCTGTTCCTGGCTCTTGTGTGGGAAGAGCCCCTATTTGAAAGGTTTTTCTATATCACTAGGAGGAAAGTTATTTCTCGTACAGGATTTAGACATTTTAAAGGAACAGACGACTGAAGTGGCTGTTGGGAATGCACTAAAAAGCTGGAGGACAGAGCTGTGCTTCTCTTATTATTTTTATTTTTATTTTATTTTACTTTATTTTACTTGCCTTTATTTTATTTTATTTTATTTTACTTTACTTTTATTTTATTTTATTTTATTTTACTTTATTTTATTTTATTTTACTTTACTTTATTTTATTTTACTTTATTTTATTTTACTTTATTTTATTTTACTTTATCTTATTTTACTTTATTTTATTTTATTTTACTTTATTTTATTTTACTTTATTTTATTTTATTTTACTTAATCTTATTTTACTTTATTTTACTTTATCTTATTTTACTTTATTTTATTTTATTTTACTTTACTTTATTTTACTTTATTTTATTTTATCTTATTTTACTTTATTTTATTTTACTTTACTTTATTTTCTTTTACTTTATTTTATTTTATTTTATTTTATTTTATTTTACTTTATCTTATTTTACTTTATTTTATTTTACTTTACTTTATTTT
>NW_015413422.1:0-1791 GCF_001527695.2 Protobothrops mucrosquamatus | reverse complement strand
AAAATGAAATATTCATTATTGGCCATTTCTTTTTAAAATTATTTTAAAAACCAAATTAAAATACCCCTTAGGCCAGTCCGGCTAGCTGAAATAGCCATGTCTTGAGGGCGCGGCGGAAGGAGGGGAGATCCGGAATCACCCGGATCTCTGGGGGTAGTTCGTTCCAAAGGGTGGGGGCTCCAACAGAGAAGGCCCTCCCCCTGGGGGTCGCCAACCGACACTGGCTGACGGCACCCTGAGGAGACCCTCTCTGTGGGAGCGTATCGGCCGATGAGAGGTAATCTGAGGCAGAAGGCGGTCTCGGAGATAACCAGGTCCGATGCCATGGAGCGCTTTAAAGATGTTACTTTAAACAAGTAACAATCTTTAAAGATTGTTACTTGTTTAAAGTAACAATCTCCAGAGTGTTACTTAGGAGTAAGCACCATTGGACTCTACTGAATTTGCTCCTGAGCAAGACATCAGGGTTAGGATTGTATTATGACCTATGAAACAGGAAGTAATAATAATTTTTAATTTATTAGGAGTTTTGGGCAAGCTACGTGTCTTTCAGCCTCTGTTTTTACCACATCTGTATTATAGATTAGAGAAGGTAGCAAGCCTGGGTCAGATTTAGTTAGAATTTTGGACCGAGACTTGAGGTGAATCAGATTCAATCTCTATTCAATCATGAAGGTCATTAGGTTATTCTAGTCATCTGCTTTTCCTGTAAGCATGTTCTTTAATAGAGGTTAAACAAGGGCAACCTAGAATTATTGCTATTGCCCTGCAAAAAATCTGGCAGATGCTGTATTTGAATAACAACATCCTTCCTTAATTGGGGGTCCTTTAAACCTGTGTCATCTACAATTCAGCCTGCCCAACCCACACTTTGTCATCTACAATTCACTATATCCCAACTTAGCCTGGGAAAGCTGAGTTACAAAAGATCATATGTTTGCAAATGAGGGTATCTTATGTTCTATCATGACAAAAATTGTGGATGTGACTTATATATTTGTTTTTCTGTCGAAGTCAATGGGAGAAAAAATTCCACACCACATCTATTATTGTGTTTTGGTTTTGGTTTTGTTTTTTTGAAAGACACGAACATGGCCTAAAGCATTTTGCTTTCCATGTCTTGTATCACAATTCTGCTTCATTTCAGTTCTTCAACAGGCACATGCGGCATGCTGATGATATACAGTATCTACTATTTTGCTGAATTTTCTAATATCTCGGATGAAGGATCCCTACTATTATAGGATTTTGGAATCAAATGCTAAAGTAACGCTTCAGCATTCAGCATTAATATCACTGTTACTAGTATCTGAATCATTTTAAACTTTTAAACTGTTTTATTATATTATAATATATTTTTGTACATTACTTGTTTTCCACAGTAATCCTTGTGGCATTGATTAAAAACTGGCCTTAAAAACTATCAGAAAGGTAACCATATTGACTTGTTGGAGAAAAAGCTACAGTGTTGTATGTAGAATTAACCAGGAATTGTTTTGAACTAAACTTTCATAGGCTAGAGTCCCATTCAGTAGGCATCTATTGAATTCCAGTCTAACAAAGCATATGCATATGTAATTTTAAAGAATGTAGATACAGGTAGTCCTTGACTTATGACCACAGTTTATTTATTTATTTATTTTATTTATTTGATTTGTATCCCGCCCTTCTCCTTACCGGACTCAGGGCGGCTGACAGCCTTATAAAACCAATATTACAATAAATACCAATTTAAAACCCGATTAAAAGGAAATATTTGCAATGGCCTAATAATTAAAATTTCCCTTAAAA
>NW_015413421.1:0-1791 GCF_001527695.2 Protobothrops mucrosquamatus | reverse complement strand
CCACTCCTAACTCACCGAGACGCCGCAGCATGATACCGTGGTCTACAGTATCAAAAGCCGCTGAGAGGTCCAAAAGAACAAGGACAGAGGAATAACCCCTGTCCCGGGCCCTCCAGAGATCATTAACCAACGCGACCAATGCCGTTTCCGTGCTGTATCCCGGCCTGAAGCCCGACTGGTATGGGTCCAGATAGACTGTGGTGAGTTTGACACCCCTGAAGTAAATAATCTTTAATTAAGAAAAAGGATCTCTAGTTTTTGACTTTGACTTCTGCTATTTGCTGCTTAGTCCAACACTGGAAAGTTGCCCCCGCACACGCACACACATGTTAACTAAACATAAGAAGCCAGAGAGGCAAGGTGAATGATGCATCTGAAACTAACTTCTGTATGAACAGTCTGAAAGCAGCTTCAAGGGAAATCTGATTGACAATCTAGCTATAGGTTCTATAAGGTAGGGGTGAAGATCTCCGCTATACCCAAAGTTTTGCTAACAGAAAATGATATTTCTTGCCATAATTAAATCAATCAATAAATCTTTGGATTTAGTAGACCATCATCGAGCTTAGATTTATTGAATGAGCATTGCGTTAACCTCTGAACTTAAGCCTAACAATGGAGCCACCTTTCAGCATTAGCCTTGTTTTAGTTCATACAGAAAGTGTTCAAACCAGAAGATTTTCCACAATTCAATTGTTCTTTCATTTTTAATAGCTACCACTTCTTGCAACCTTGACATCAACATAATCTACTTGCAAGACTGTTTTAAAAATGGTTCACATACAAGTTGTGTTAGAATAAAGGTTTATTCCTTTTCATTTTCTTGATAAAATTGCTTTAAAATGTCAGTCGTCCATCTTCCAACTCCTTAAAATACAGCTTGAAAAAATGCCTCTTAAGATAATAGTTTAAACATTATTGGGAAGCCTGCCAAATTTAACTGAAAATGACAGAAGAGTCTAGCTTTTTTAAAAAACAAACAAACAAATAAATAAATGCTTAAAAGTTTAAATTATAGAGATAAGTAAATTTAATTAATAATCAACAAGAGCGTATTAAACTGCTGCTGTTCTAGTCAACATCTTTTTGGAAGCATATTCCAAAGTCTTATTATTATATCAATCAAAAGATACATTTGGGGCGATTTCCATATTTCCTATGGCAAATCTGTGATGATTAAGAGAATACTGAACAAAATATGAAGTAGGATTTACATGCTCCATTGTTTCCCTGATTTGGAAATAAACTATGACATATTAAAAAACTGTTTATTATTTCAGTTGGCTAGTTATATTTCACTATCTGAAAGTAAGTAAGAACAATATAACCAGAGATTCTTATTTGTATATTTGCTTGGTTGAGCACTGAAAACTTTTATTATCTGCAGCAGAATTCTGCAGCAGAAAAAAAATCACCTTTTAAAAATTTACATTGAAGTAATAGTTACTGGCATTATGTGTTTCAACCAGCATTTGGGCAAGTGATTATTAAATTAATATTAAAATCATCTTCCCATGCAATCAATGGATTGTTATTTCCATTACAATTCCTCCTTGTCTTCTTTCATTCTGAAAGTATTTGCATCATAATTGCTCCAAATCTTTTTGGCTACATGTCTGAGAGCTGAATTCTGCTAGCTGGGTGATATCAATGGCAACCCTCTCAGGTTGAAAATGCTATTGTGTCTTTATAGCTAATAGTTCTGTAATATGCCATGATCAGGCAAGCTGAAAAGATGGTATGGAAATATTGCCTTTGTTTTTTTCCCCCCATTTGGGGATGTCAAATAAC
>NW_015413420.1:0-1791 GCF_001527695.2 Protobothrops mucrosquamatus | reverse complement strand
ACGGTAAAGTCAATTTTAGATCTGTGGCTCATCTCCCTTACAGTGGCCTACTCTACGGATGGAGAATCTCCAAACCTGGAGATCTCCAAACTCACGTGCCCGATCCAGCTTACCAGTTTCCCACAGGATCACACTCTCCTCGGGCCTGCCTCAAAATACCTTATTTTTCTCATTAACGGGTTGCAAACCTTTGGAATTCATCTGCAAACTTTCTCAAAACGTGCCCTGGGGCCTGAGGACCCTGTGGAAGTGCAGAGCCCATGAAATGCCTGTATTCTGTACACATACTACTAGTAGTAGTACTACTGATGATGATGTTGGAAGGGACCTTGGAGGTCATCTAGTCCAACCCCCTGCTCAGGCAGGAAACCCTATTCCATTTCAGACAAATGGCTGTCCAATCTCTTCTTAAAAAATTCCAGTGTTGGAGCATTCACCGCTTCTGGAGGCAGGTTGCTCCACCGGTTAATTGTTCTCACTGTCAGGAAATTCCTCCTTAGTTCCAGGTTGCTTCTCTCCTTGGTTGGTTTCCATCCGTTGCTTCTTGTCCTGCCTTCAGACGCTTTGAAGAAGAGTTCAACAAGATCTCAACCCTCGTCCTGACTGTGGAAGCCATATGCAGATATTTCTTTTTTCGTTATTGTTTCTACTCTTCCCCAACTAATCTTCCATCTCTTCCTAGAACACAAAGTGCACCCTTTATGGAGCAGTTCATGGACTGCAGTTCTCCCAATGGTCCATAAAACAGGTACCCAATTTGTGTTCCTAAATTGTCTTGGGTGGAGTCCAGGAACAGGTGGGGGGGTCGGTCAAATAGCGTAGCGAAGACTACATAAGGAGCCATTCTTACCCTCTGCACAGGTTCTGTTGGATCCTGCTCTTTCCACTCACCTGAGTTGATTCCAGCTCTTTCGGTCCGCCATGAAGTTACTTCCTGTGCTGCTAGGAGTGGCGCTCCTGGTTCTGATTATGGAAACTGGGGAGACAGAGGGTGGACACAGAACACATTATGAGAATTTTTTTGAGGAAGCTGAGAACAAGGTGAGTAAATGGACTGACTTTACAGGTGGCCCTTGACTTACAACGGTAGTAACTCTCCGAAATGGCAAGGTCCCTGTGGTCACATGATCCCAATTCGGCCGCTTGGCAACTGACTCCTATTGATGACGGTTGCCATGTCCTGCAGTCACGTCAACCCCCCCCCCTTTTGCACCCTTTTGACAAGCCAAGTCAGTGGGGAACCCAGGATGCCTTAACCACTCCGTTGCTCATTTAACCACAGCCGTGATTCAATAAGTGTGGCAAGAAAAGTCGTAAAGTGAGGGAAAACTCACTTAACGACACACATTCTGGGCTCAGCTGAGGACTGCCAGTATTCTATCTTCCTTGCGCTCATGGGTCTATTTCTTTCTCTGCTGTGACCCTGTATTTAAAACCAAAGTTGGTCCTAATGCAGGGCTGGAACAAACCGCTCTTTGTATTCCCATCCCATCTTGAAAGATCTGTCTTCACGCCATTTATTCGTTTGTTTGTAAGTTGCATGCTTAGGATTGGCTTTTGCGTCCTTAGATGTGCACAATAGTGATTCATCTCTGCACAGACCTTGGTAGAACAAACACATTGGTAAAACACCCCTTCGAAGGAACCTGCAAGAAATTGTAATCTCACAAACTGGCATTAACCAATGTGCACTCATGCAGTTTACAGGACGCAGCAATAAAACCAGAATTTGTAAAAACATATAACGATCCCTAAAACCTCACAGGGCTAAATTCATTCCAGGCACTTTAA
>NW_015413419.1:0-1791 GCF_001527695.2 Protobothrops mucrosquamatus | reverse complement strand
CAGTCACCTGGATGTAGGGATTGTTTTTCTCCTGAAGGTTTAAGCTTTTCATCTCAAAATCAAACTATTCATGTTTAGTTGCTTTCTTATCTAATGAGAAAATGAGATGGAATTCCATATATTTTCAAATAACCTGATGATGTGAAGGAAAGCAGGCTGGGAAGGAGCAATCTTGTGTGGGAAAATACTTGGTTCGCCCGTCGGCAGAATCTGTCAGCTTTCCACATTGCCTTTACTCTTTCTTTATTGTGTTTCTAATTCAAAAAGCTATAAAGATATATCATAAAAGCATCTAGCAGCCTTATAGCTTCTTTAGAAATGGTATGCACAGAAAAGCACACTTGGTCGAAGTAGATCTCCTTGCTCTGGCGTTTTTGGTAAGAAATGCACATCAAGTCTATTTTAAGTTTGTGCATGTATTTATGATTTTATTGCTGCCTTTCTCGGTCTAGTTCCAAATTAAACTTCACTCTTTGATTTGCATTTCTATAGTGATTGTTTGAAAAATCATCAACATCATCATCATCACCTTCCCCGTGAGTGAAAATAACGTTTCATCAAATTTGTATAGCTGCCCATCTCACCAAAAGCATCTCTGGGTGACACATAACAATGCCATGGTAGCATTGTTCTTCACCAAAGGCAAGAGGATCCACGGCAGGACAGCATATACTGTCCATTTAGATGACAAAGTAGTTCTGTGCAGCTTATTAACATGCCTTGCTTCAGAAATATGCTCAACATAGCAGCAGCGAAAGCAATCCTATGTCTCCACAGATAAACTCTTTAGCAACATGAAAGCGTACAGAAGAAAGAAGAGAGGCAAACTTGTATAGGAAGTCAACCTTGGAGTAAGAAGTGGAGTACTACAAATACTCCAGATTGTCCTTATTTTCACTTCTATGACATATTGGAAGGAACTCCCCCCCCCTTCTCTCCCTTCTTATTCCACTTTTAATTACTGATTGATCCTATGGCAACTTTGGAGCAAACGGACAGCACTGTATTTTTAACCTAGCTTGGGAGAAAGGAGTGAGAAGGCTTCTCATCAAGCAAAAACTGCAAGCAGTGACTTCCTCCACCTCAATTAAGAAGCAACATGTTTTTCTTCTCAGCACTTTCCTTTTATCTACTTGTCTTCTCATGTTTCCCTCTTATTTTTTATCCTTCATGCCATGGCAATGGTACTGAATGCTGATGAGCTCCTGCTCCACTTAACCCAAGACATGCCTATAACAGTTTTTCACCCTCTCTCTCTTTCAAGTGCTAGAAATACGAGATGAACATTTACAGGTTTGGTGCATGGCAGGTAATCTGATGAACCATTCATGTTCCTCTTATTTCCCTCCGGGCTTCAAAGAAGTTGGGATGTTTCGCTGCAGCTTGTCTCAGCTGATGAGAAGATAGTGGAGGAAATCACCCACTGCATCAAAAATGGGTGGCAGAGATGCACAGCTATGTTATGACCTTATCAGGTTCGCTGTACTGGCAAATACTTGTTTAAGACAAGGGAGCATCTGATTTCTAGGTCAGTGCAATATCAAAAAAGATAATGTTATGCTGCAATTAAAGTCACAAAGACCTGGTGACATTTATTGTTAGATCGCGCAGGCAGTAAGACACGAGTCGAGTGACAGTCAGCTCTTGGTTTATTGGCAAGGCATAAAGTAAATCCGGACTGGCTCTCTGGGCCAGGGGAGCCCTCTTTTATGGGATTCCCCTGGCTTGTAATCACACAATTCCATTGGCTGGCAAGACCCTGTTGCTAGTTAGCCAACCAGCAACGGGCAT
>NW_015413418.1:0-1792 GCF_001527695.2 Protobothrops mucrosquamatus | reverse complement strand
AGATAGATAGATAGATAGATAGATAGATAGATAGATAGATAGATAGATAGATAGATAGATAGATAGATAGATAGATAGATAGATAGATAGATAGATAGATAGATAGATAGATAGATAGATAGATAGATAGATAGATAGATAGATAGATAGATAGATAGATAGATAGATAGATAGATAGATAGATAGATAACCTTTATTATCATTTTTTTACTGTGGGCACAATGGCACACATTAAAATGAAATTTAGTTGCTTGCTCTCAAAGTGTACACATACTATATACAACATATGTATAGACCTACACCGTTACATATAAATAACATATAAATATTAATCACTGTCCATCTTGAATACATAACGGAAGGAGCAAGCTTTAGAGTTCATAAGGTTAATACTGTATGGAACAAAACTATGACTGAATCTGGATGTTCTGCTTCATATACCACGGAGCCCCCTCCTCCCAGAAGGTAAAAAAGAAAACAGGTCGTGAAGAGGATGTGTAGTGTCCCAGACTAAGCTACCATATTTGGGCTGCAAACGTCTGGACAACTAGTAGATGGCACCAAAGAGATACAAAAAAGGGCCAAATTCTTGCAACCATGTACTGAATAATCTGGATCTTTGCAGTTTATGTATGATAGCTCTCCTGTTTTTAGTATGAGATTATAATCTGCAGCTATTTCTGTCACAGAACAGGAGTCACAAATTCTTCCCAAACATAAGGCAAGGGTATGCAAGTGTTTGGTTATGGTGATAAACATACAAGTGTTATCTATTTACCATAGATAATCTCTTTGCCTTTTTTTAAAATAAACTATTTATCTGAAAAAGGAAGCCCTGGGACTAGATCTTTCACCTTCCTTCGATTGTCATTTTCCAATTGTTTTATTTTATTTTTTAAAAAAACCTACATTAGCAGCTTGACTGATGTTGAATTTCAGCCTAGATTTGGAAACACCCAGAAAAGGGAAATGCCAAGACAAAGTTGGGATTTTTTTTTAAAAAAGACATCCCTTGAAAGTTTGGTGTGCACATTCCATCTATTAGATTGTTAACTGAGACTTTTAACAGGGCTATATAGAATAGTGTTGGCTATCTCAGTCCCAATTTTCACCTCCTTGCAAAGTGTGAGAGTTATTAAGGGGAAAATTCTCTGACATGTCCATGATATACATAGTAGGGACTCTTCTTTGCTGGTCCTAATTTTAACAGGTTCTCTGATTTTCTCAATAGAGTACGCAAATCCCCAGTTGAGTGGAGAGACCCTTCACCCATGTGTTTTGTACCAAATATTGGTACTGTACCAATATTTGGCACAAGAGACCATACCAAATATTTGTTCTGTGTAAAATTTATTCTCTCACTCCACATGCTTTCTTTTAGAAGTTCTCCTGCATTTTGATGGTGAAAAAGTGAAGCATTCTCTAGTGCTACGTATCTTTCACGTACCTTAGAAATAGCCTGGCCATTGTGTCTGAAAGCTGTGTCTTTCCTTGTACAATACTCTCTACATTGATCACCAAACTCCCTAGCTTCTGAAGTTCTCATGATGAAACTCCAACTTTAACACTTTTTTTAAAGTCAGGAACCTGGGTACCAAGAAATGTTGAAGAATGATGGGAAAAGATGTAATAGCTAAGCACACTTGGCCATAAAATAAGTACAACAAAGCAAAACATATATTTCATAATCCTTAATGAGGTAGAAAAATGAAAGCAGTTTAAAAAAAAACTCTAAAAAACTGGCAAAGTTAGGCTTTTAAGCTCAGATCAGGTGTAGCAAGATGAGAAATGG
>NW_015413417.1:0-1792 GCF_001527695.2 Protobothrops mucrosquamatus | reverse complement strand
TCGTCGCCAGTGTTAGATCGCGCAGGCAGTAAGACACGAGTCGAGTGACAGTCAGCTCTTGGTTTATTGGCAAGGCATAAGGTAAATCCGGACTGGTTCTCTGGGCCAGGGGAGCCCTCTTTTATGGGATTCCCCTGGCTTGTAATCACACAATTCCATTGGCTGGCAAGACCCCGTTGCTAGTTAGCCAACCAGCAACAGAGACCCCGTTGCTAGTTAGCCAACCAGCAACGGGCATGAAACTGCATGCAGATGGAGAAGGGCAATCACCCTTAATGGGCGATCAATGGTGAAGGGCAATCACCCTTAATGGGTGATCAGGATATGCATAGGGGATTAAGGGGGGGGAATACAAGGAACACAACAGTTTCGTTAATCAGACACATGACAACATGCTTAGTGGCTCCCCGTCGGGGAATCGAACCCCGGTCTCCCGCATGACAGGCGGGGATACTTACCACTATACAAACGAGGACTGATCTCCTCCCTTTTGCGGAGGTGGCGTACAATAATTCTGTGCACAGCAGCACCGGTTACACACCTTTCAGAGTGGCCACAGGAAAAGAATTCAACCCAATACCTGAATATCCTCAGATGCCCTCCGCTTCCCAGACACTTGACCGGTGGGTGAGGGGGTGGGTGAGGGGGTGGAGAAACACAAAAACTGCTTTAAAAAAGACTTTTGAAACCTATAAAAAGCAGGCTGATAAAAAGAGGGCTCCCCAAAGAACATTCCAAGTTGGGGAAAAGGTTTATTTGTCAACTAAATATCTACGCCTCAAGTTGCCCAGCAAGAAATTGGGACCAATGTTCTTGGGGCCTTTCCCCATAGTAAGGATCATCAACCCAGTCACAGTAGAACTAAAACTCCCTAAACTCTTAGGGAAAATTCACCCAGTTTTCCATTGTAGCTTGTTGAAGTCATATCGGGGCTCCACGTTAAGACCTCCTCCAAAAAAGGCACCTGGGGCCCTCGTGGTTGCGGGACAGACCCACTATGAAGTAACACAAAAGGGTGGAGTTTCCAACAGGACAAGCCAATGGTGCTTTCACTGTTTGCCCTCTACCCCTATGGAAAACTCTAACTTTGAATACATTCATATCATGTTATAGAGATATATATCATTAACGTTTATACTAGATTTCTGGATAGGAAAATGATCGAGAAATAAAGAATCTAAGGGAAAAAAATTAATACAGTTTTCCAAACCGTCATTTGGTTGCTAGTTCCAACAATAAATAGTTGTTTATCTATAGAAAATAACCTTGATTCTTCAGTCCATGATACATGATGGAGAAAATACATCTTTTATATCTACTCTGACAAAAGGGCACAACAAGGTCTCCTTCTCTAGATTATATTTATTCCATTACCATCAACTGTGGCAGGACAGAGGCAGACGTGGCATCAGTTTGGATCAGAGGGGTGAAAAAATCACCAGGACCCAGTTTAGGCACTGCCACCATGTGCATTTCTCCAGAATGCATATAAAACGATCTTACATCTTAATGTTCTAACCTTCTGAGCAAATCTATTCTATCTAGGGAGGAAAAAGATAGTGGGAACAGGAGTAAGAATTTCAAGCACAATACAAACATTTGTTGTGCTTTTAGCCTGAAATTCCTTCTAAACCCAGATGTGAAAGAAGTTAGGATGTTGCCCTAATGTGCACCATAGAATTCTCTAATTAAATCTAGCTTTCCCAAATTTTTCTCGTTAGTGTAAACCTACCTAAAGCTACCTAACACCCCCTGTAACCTAGTTAATCATATCTAAACCTAAACCTCCCTG
>NW_015413416.1:0-1792 GCF_001527695.2 Protobothrops mucrosquamatus | reverse complement strand
AGGGAGTCAAGCTATTCTCCAAGGCGCCTGAAGGCAGGACGAGAAGCAATGGGTGGAAACTGATCAAGGAGAGAAGCAACTTAGAACTAAGGAGAAACTTCCTGACAGTTAGAACAATTAACCAGTGGAACAACCTGCCTCCAGAAGTGGTGAATGCTCCAACACTGGAAGTTTTTAAGAAGAGACTGGACAGCCATTTGTCTGAAATGGTATAGGGTTTCCTGCCTGAGCAGGAGGTTGGACTAGATGACCTCCAAGGTCCCTTCCAACTTTATTGTTATTGTTATTATGACTCACAAAACAGCTTGTTCTCCTACCTACTATCAGAGGTGTCATAAGATTGGGAGCTTTTATGACAAACTCGGCCCCTTTTATATGTCCATGAAACATCATGCTGAAGGGTGGAGATTGAGTTAGGATGGCATGACCTTGTTTAATCATTTCCCCCTTTGATTATCCTCAGTACCTCTGCTTATTACACTATTGTATGAAGTAACAGGAGATTAATATAATATTGTACTTCGAGCCATTCTTGCCTTCAAAGTCAGGAAGGCTTATTTAAGCTAGATACTAAACCCATATGTGCACATAAACATAGATGTAGAGTCATAGATTTGGAAAGTACAGAGAGAGGGGGGGAGAGAGGGAGAGAGGGATAGAGGGAGGGAGGGAGGGATGGATGGAGGGAGGGAGGGAGGGAGGGAGGGAGAAAGCGAGCCACGGTATTCCTTATGGCATTCTATGGAAGTGAAAGTTTGAACTTTTGAATTAAAGACGCCTGAGAACATCATGGACAGCCAAGAAATCATCCAGCAGGTCAGTCCAGAGTTCTCACTCAAAGAACAAATGATATGGCTTAAACTATCCTACTTCAGACAAGTTATGTGAAGCCTCTGCTCTCTGGAAAAGACTCTAATGATGGGAAAAGGAAGAAGCATTTATTTGGTACAGTATTTATTTGAAATCAATATGAAAGAAAAAAACCTAGTCATTTAAATTATTTAAGATAAAGAGATAGGGAGGAATGAGAGCATCACCAGGCATGGGACAGCAACATCAGTTTTAAGTTATAAATTAGGTATTTTCTAAAAGATAACAAGGAAAATGTTATGAAGACACATTATATTGTGCAAAGGATTATATGTACATTGATGTCAAAGTGTGAAATGTCTGACATTTTATTAGACTTTCTTCCTTTAGGGCAAGTAAGTATTTAAAATATCAGAATTCCATACTATAGAATTGTACTCACCATTTAAACAAATGTACCACAGGAGGTCACTCTTGCACTATAGATTCAAGTCAGATCCTCTTTCCCCCTTACCTGCCCCCAGTTTTGTTCTCCTGTGCCAGAATTTAGATATTATACTTTTTTATTCACATGGATTGTCTGACAGTTCCTGACCATGCACTTAATGATCAAAAATATTCATAAACTCTGGCTGGCAGCCATTCATCATCTATGATCTGTGGATCTGTGGAATGTTTACTTAAGATCTTGGAGGGGGGCAATGATTGTGATTGCCCAGCTTTCAGGTTAGGAATGTTCTCTTTTAAATGTAGACATGAAGAAGCTAATGAAATTCATTTACATTTTCTGGACCGGGACGCTCTGCGCACAGTCACTCAGGCCCTCGTCACCTCCCGCCTGGACTACTGTAATGCTCTATACATGGGGCTCCCTATGAGGAGCATCCGGAGGCTTCAACTGGTCCAGAATGCGGCCGCGCGGGCGGTGTTGGGAGCGACGCGTCGCTCCCATGTAACGCCGCTGCTGCGCGAGCTGCACTGG
>NW_015413415.1:0-1792 GCF_001527695.2 Protobothrops mucrosquamatus | reverse complement strand
TTTAATATATTAATGGAAAATGTATGCATAAAATGTATACATATATGTAAAAGAATGCTTGTGGTGACATGAAAGATTTGTTAGCTGAGCATTTGAGTGTGTATATACTTCTGTATACAGATGATGCCATGTTATTGACTGACAACCTAAATGATTTGCAGCAAATGTTGAACTGTTTGCTGCCACGAGGAAAATGGAATTGAAAATTAATGTTTGATAAGAAAAATGGGATGAACGATTGCAAACTGTGCATAAATGGCAAAATATTAGAGCTGGCAGATTAATTGCCTTGATAAAATATATAGAAAAAAATGGAACAATGAATGGGGAAATGTGAAAGCATGGAAACTGTGATACAAAGATAAGTGGTACTATGTAATCAGTTGTGAAGCATGGATATTTTTCAGAGAAGTGAAAACTACTGTGTCTCTTCTCTTTGTGTTATATGGAGAGAGACAGTTGAGAATATTGGAAAAAAGATAAAAGTAAATTGAATGCAAGAGGAATGGGTACTTGAGATGATGTAGTTGTAGAGATAGAATGAGAACTGAAGAACAAAACATCTATATCTATAGATCGATGGATCGAGATATATATGGATTTTGCCAACAAAGAGTTAAAGGGAGACTAGTATAGCTATTTCAAGCTATTTATCTCTCATCAGCTAGCCATACCCTTCTGAGTTTCGAACCTGGGCTGCTTGCATGTTAGGCAGCTGTATTAACCTCTAGGCCAGGGCTTTTCAATCTTTTCACCCATTGTACCACTTTTAGGATATGGCAATATCCGAGTACCACCAGTCGCCTAGCGAGATGTCAAAAACTTGATGCCTCCCCCCCAAAAAGGAAAAAAGTGATAAAGTACAGGTAGTCCTCGACTTACAACAGTGACTGTTCGAAGTTACAATGGCACTGAAAAAAGTGCTCCCCAAGGCACAGCCGAGCAAGACACCTGCCTGCCCACCCAGTGGCGCTCTTTCTCCTGTCCGAGGTTTTCATTATTGTGAGCATTTCTGTTGAGGATTGGCAGCGGGGGTGGGGTGGGGGGTGTTTGGTTTTTATTCCCCCGTCTGCTGGGTGGTTGCAGCAGATTTTGGTCACTTCACATGACCCTGGGACACTGTGACCATCATAAATATTAACCAGTTGCCAAGCATCTGAATGTAAATCACAAGACCCTGGAGATGCTGCAACATTCCAGCTGATCGGCGCTTCTGCCAGCTGGAGACTGGCACTGATCCTGGCGCTTCCACTGAGCCCTGACAGCCTTGCAGCTCCAGCCATCTCTCACTCAGGCTTGTGCCGGTTCAGCTCATTCCCCTCCCCCGCTACCACTTTTCTAGGATGCTCGCGTACCACCTGCCAGGTGCCAATGTACCACAGGTGGTACCCGTACCACTGGTTGAAAAGCCCTGCTCTAGGCCACAGGCTCTCCTCATTTCTGTCAGCTGAACCAGGGAAGAGAAATTAAGTGTTTTTTTTACCACTCTGGGTGATTCCGTCGCATATCTTTCAAGCTATAACTAGAGGAGTGGTGATAGAGGGACTTACCTATAAAGATTTGTTATACCAGAGTGGTGGTGGTAACTGGTGCTTAAAATCAATGGATGAGTTAAAGCAAAATAATCCAAATTTTTCTTGGCTTTTGTATGGACAAATTCAAGATAGATGGCGAATTGACAAAAAGACTTCTTTTGCTTCTGAAGATGGGATTTTTTTGAAGCAAGTAAGAGATGGTGTTAAAGGTCATATTAAGAGGATATATAATGTTTTATTAGAATTGGACTCAGAAA
>NW_015413414.1:0-1792 GCF_001527695.2 Protobothrops mucrosquamatus | reverse complement strand
GGCAGCAGCTCCGTAGCTGCCTGCCAAGACCTTTTTACTCCAAACACACAGAAACAAAAACAATACACACAGTTTTGAAACCACAGCACACTACTTTGCCAGAGATTCAGCTTTTGTCCGTCACAGAGGTCCAAATGGCCACCACCACCCTTTTATAGCCTGTGGGGTGTGGTCCAGTGACTCAGCTTAATCTCTGGCATGTCTCTTTTTCTGCTGTGCACGCTTATCGCTCCTACGCTGGCGTGGATCCAGCCACAACTTTTCTTCCTCATTATCTGACACACCTGGCTCCTGGCCAATCTCAGAAACACCTGGCTCCTGGTCAATCTCTTCTCCGTTGGGAGACACCTGAGGCATTGCCAAAGAGGAGGGTCCTGGAGAGGGAGGCCTGGTCATCTCCTCTCCTTCATGTTCGGAGCCTTCTTCCTCCGATAAGAGGGGCTCACAAGACGGAGCCACAACAGTAATATTGGCAAAAGGCAAAAAAATACACCAAAACAGCCCGTGTCCCAGCTCCCCACTGGGAATGACAGAACGTCTCCCCTCTCTATACGAGTACTTCTAAAAAAGTATTTGCAGTAAGCTAACATGTCATATTCTATTTAAATAGAACAGAAGAGTGAAATCCTAAAGGCACAATGTTTATTAACACTGGTTTCATTACACAGAAATTGATGAGAGGGGGAGGCTAGTTGACTCACAGTTTTTATGGAGTGTTCCAGATAACATCTCATGACATATTCTTGCAACATCAAAAAGTAAGAAAGACAACCTGGCAACACAGATGAAAATAGGAACTCATGGGATTCAATTATGTCAGGCCATCGGACAAATGCAGATAGCGAAGGCCCAGTTCTTACTACTGAAGGATAAGAAAAAGGAAGATTTGAGACCCACATCTCAGGGGAAGTGACAAAGATCAGGAAGCTGTGGCAGGTTGAAGACTTTTGTTACCAATAGGAAAGAAGAGAAAACATATGAAGGCAGATATTCCAGGTGTACCGGAGTAGTAGTCCTTATAGTAATCACTGCCCATGTGCTACTCTGTTGACACGCATGGAATATTGTGTATTCTTTGGGGAGACATTTATAGATTGGTGGGTTATTTGAGGAAACACATTTTGTTCCATTTAAGTAAGTAAATGGGATAGAAACAATTATTTTTTTGCCTATCACTAAAATCCTGAAAACTTGAAATCCAAAGAAGCCATTCTAGTTTTTAACCTGAACTCAATACTACTTATGGACTGGGTGAATTGATTCAGATTAGACCAGTGATGGCGAACCTTTTAGAGACCGAGTGCCCAAACTGCAACCCAAAACCCACTTATGCATCGTCGGGTACCGGGTGGGCGTAGCTGCGGTGGTAACGGCAGACTGGGTGGGACTAAAAAGTTCAATCAATCAATTCCAACTTTGCAAGATCTTTTTTTTCCCGCGAGAAGTTGAAATTGACTGATTGATTGAACCTTTTTTTTTTTGCACACGGCGGCGGAGGCCTAAAGCGAAAAGGTTTTATAAAACCCAGCTGAAGGCCTAGGACTGGGGCGACGGCGCGCGTGCCCACAGAGAGGGCTCTGAGTGCCGCCTCTAGCACCCGTGCCATAGGTTCGCCACCACTGGATTAGACAGTGGTGTAAAACACTTCTTGGCCAAATTTTTAACTTAGCAATTAGATCTACTCTCTAGGTAACACAAAGGAGATTTGAACGTCTTACCACAAACTTGTAATACACAAAAGACACTGATTTTTAAGTAGCTTAATTTTATTCGTTTACTCATTAATTTGCAT
>NW_015413413.1:0-1792 GCF_001527695.2 Protobothrops mucrosquamatus | reverse complement strand
GTCCGCCATTTTTTTCCCCCTTTTCCGGCGGGTGCCTTACCTCCCTTGGGCTGGGCCAGCTGGTGGTCGGCCTGCTCCGTCTCTGCCGCTTGCCAGCTACGCCTCGGCCGGCGCAGGGGGCGGAACCACACATGCGCGGCGCTCCCGGGCAGGGAAAGTCCTCGACTTACGACCGGTTGGGTAGTCCTCGACTTACGACTGGTTTAGTCCTCGACTTACGACCGGATTAGTCCTCGACTTACGACCGGTTGGGGTCACGGCATTAAAAAGGTTGAGAACCACTGAGTTAGCGAAAGCTGCTCTGGCTTCACGGAAACGCTGATTGCCAGGCTGCTCCCCGTCAGGTGTGGATTGGCTGCTCCCTGGCGCTGTCCCCATTGGCAGCCTACCCGGGGAAGAAGCCGTAGGGCTACGCGGGGCTTCTCCTTTGGGACCTGGACCCATGCATTCAGACCTTTTCTGAAAAGCTGTTTTTAAATAATGGTCTTGATATAGAAAAAGAAAGGAAGACAGGAGCAGAATGCTAAAGAAAAAGAAAGAAAACATTAATAAAAGTAAGGATGCCCATCTGGGGGAAAGAATCATAGTTTAAGCCAAAGACCACCATTTTCCTTCTGCTGCAGCCCCACAGACCAAGTTCAAGGGGAGGGGGAAGAGGGGCTCCAGACACACACACCCCCCATCCGTGACAGTCACAATGCAGGAAGTCTAAGGTGATTCCTGGGCAGGTCTTGACCTCTGGCCCCTCTCCTCCCAGGTCTTCCGGAGTGGCGAGGGGATGGGCATCCGCCTGGACAGTGCCTCTGCCTTCCAGGGAGCCGTCATCTCCCCCCACTACGACTCACTCCTGGTGAAAGTCATCGCCCACGGCAAAGACCACCCCACGGCGGCCTCCAAGATGAGCCGGGCTCTGGCCGAGTTCCGCATCCGGGGAGTCAAGGTAGGACTGTGGCGTTTCGGGCTGCAGGGCGTCATTTGCCTATGGAGGCTTGCTTCAGGGTGGGCTCGGAGGGCCTCCGCTGTTGGAGGCAGTGGGCCGAAGACCCGTCTTTGCCTCAGTGGATCTATTGGTAGCAGAAGAGCTATTGCTGGCCCCCTTATCGAGGTGGGGGGGGGGAGATGGGTGGAGGGAGGTTGTTGGCAAATCCAGCAGATGCCTCTTCCCCTGCTGGATATGAGCAGAGCCGGCTGGGCAGGGAGTGAGGAAAGGCCGCGGGGAGCCTTGGAAGGGAATTTGGAGCCAGGAGGCGGCAGAGAGTGGCACCCATCCTGTGGGAGAGGAGATGTTCCACCCTCGGCGTGGGGTGTGAGGGAGGCACTGCCGGCTGAGTGACTGGGTAGGGGCCGCTTCTTAGGGGGAGATGGACGTTGTGCTTTTATTTCGGTTATTGGCTTGATTTGTACAGCCCTTGCTCAGTGCATGTCTCCAGGCAGCATCAGCAACAGCAATGAAATCCACATAAAAAAATCACACAATAAATAATTAAAGCAGATCAGCCGGGGGTGTGTGTGTGTGACAGTGCCAGGGAAGAGTTGGGGCTTTGAGGGGGGGGCTGTTTCAAAGGGGAGGGGACATGGCCTGGGTTGAGCTAGATTTATTTATTTATTTATTTATTTATTTATTTTATTAAATTTATATCCCACCCTTCTCCTTGCGGACTCAGGGCGGCTAACAATCGGGTAAAAATACACAAATAACATTACAAATTTAAAAATTAGTTAAAAAGGAAATATTTAACTGTGATCTAATTAAAATATAATTAAAACCCCCTCTAAAAATTTCCCCTAGGCC
>NW_015413412.1:0-1792 GCF_001527695.2 Protobothrops mucrosquamatus | reverse complement strand
TCACCTACATCGTCCACAAGGGACGACTCGGGAACTCAACTCCTACCTCGGGCAGCTCACCTTTCCCCCTATGCCCAGGGGAAAGGTATCAAGCCGTTTGACAGCTGATGCAGGCTGTCAAAACGGCTTTTACGCAGAAACAGGCGGGAGCAGCAAACAGCTGCGTCCAGCGAAGGCGCCTGCCACCGGAAGTCCCCCCCACTTGCTTGTTTTTATTTTAAATTTTTATGATTAAAAGAGATGGAGAAAATCTCTGATGATTGGAATGAATGAAATTAATTAAAACTTTTTTTATTGTAGTAAATATAAGAAAAAAGGAACCCCTACATTTACAACCCTGCATCATCTTTACAGTGGAATTTGTGTTTAGTTCTATAGAATTTGTCCTTAGTCTTCATAATATTTTTTAAAATGTGAAAATTGTATTATTTTGTAGAGGAGATGGTGGTGAAGCCCTATACTTATGTTGACTTCTCCACAATATAGGAAAAAAAAATGTCAGGACTGATTGCTAAAACCTCATTATTGCCCAAAGAACTGTTGTCTTTTACTTTTACTTGGGACTGAACATAACTAAAATACCAGGCATCTGCTAACCAATAGCCTGCCTAATCTTCCATACTTGACAGTATCTTAGATTGAACATAGGTGGTCATTGAGAGTCTGGAATCCTGTTTAGCAACCTTATATAGTCTTCCTACCTTATGCCCTGCATTAGGGATGACCTTAACTTTTGACAGAGTGACAAAGCTGGTTCAGACAACAAGGAATTTAAGATGCTAGAAGAGAGCAAAGTGGCACCCAATCAGCTCTGGACTCCATAACCATCAGCAGAGATAGAGAGGATACCCTATTTAGAATTGAAAAAGAGAAAAGTAATTTGCCAGTCCTGTCAGTTCTATGTATGAAAAGAGAGATAATGACATCTTGTCCTTTGCCTCAGGCAACAAAACATCTTAGTTCATAGCTGAGTCACAGTACATTGCTAGGTGAAAGTATAAAGTAAATATAAAACCCAAGAACCTTTGGCATAACCTTGGAATACTTAGAAATATCATCAGGCTGTCCATATTATTAGGCAATGGTAAATGATAGCTAAACATTAAATCAAATATTTATGAATTGATGCTAAATGAAGATGAAACATACCCATATTCCTAAATTTTCATGTACTAATGGAAGCCAGAGAAATTCGAACAGACATGCTGGTTCCTTTTAGGCCAAGATAGTGATATACCAACATTGCTATTAAAATGGAATGTGAAATGACCTAATTTTGATGTGAATCAAGATGCAGTACTTGCCCTTCTCATTACCAACATTAATCAACCTCTTATTCATGGACAATTTATTTAATTAAATATCATTTATTTAATTATCATTTATTTAATTATCATTTAATTAAATATCATTGGCTGAGACCAATTCTATGACACAGAGGAAGCAAAAGCCACTTCCATGACTTTCACTTTTAATTTTATTTGCAAATATGTAAAATTCTTCAGAAGCAATTCCTTGCTTTATATTCCTAAAAGAGACTTTTCTCATTTAAGATACATTTTAAAATAATTTTTCTACATTTTGATCTTTGTATGCTCTTTAAGCATAGAGTACAATCTTCACTTCTGCATTTCTCATGCCTTCTTTATACCGCAGTGCCTATTTGTATAATATTCATTAATTTCTTTTAATATTGACACATCAGGTAATGCACTTAATTTACCTACTCATCTTGAAACTGCAGAATGGAAAGCATGTGTTTGGATATGGCTTGGTCGGGTAGCAACAGTCG
>NW_015413411.1:0-1792 GCF_001527695.2 Protobothrops mucrosquamatus | reverse complement strand
AGAGTAAAACATTATATTATCCTATGTAATAGATTCCCAATTATAATTGCGTACAAGATATACAGAAATTAGACATTCTTAATTACTTAGAAAGGTATCGCAAATACTTTATTAAGTATTAAAAGTGGACACTGCACTGCTTTTCAGTTTTCTAATAAAGCGCTTCTTGAAAGAATAAAATATACAAATACAATATGAACGATTTCTTTCCATGTTAATATAATAGAAAAGACGAAAATCATATATTTTTGTACCTGAATAAAGAATGCTCCCCATGGACTGGTAAAGTGAGAGGAGGAGCTGGTGCTTGAATATACGGAGACTGGTTGGAATTTGGAGATCCTTTCCTAATTAGTTTTCCAGTATTGGGATCATAAAGTCGAACTTCAGGCCCAGGCTGACACTTTGGATGAATGGGAGTTGGATGAAAAAGAGCAGTTTGGAAAGCACTAGGCATATCTGGAAACATGGCAGGACTGTTTTCTCTGTTAGATTAAATATTTAAAACACTGTTAGCAATCAGCTTTTCCTGTTTCTTTCATTGAAAATGATATATAAAGCATAAAGAGAAAATAATTTGCATTTTAATAAAATAACAGAGCTAGAGAGTATAAATATGTATAAGAACCAATGTGAAACCGCTATAAAAACAAAACGGATAATTATTTCACTTCTATCTCAGGTTTTTAAAACAACTGTGAGGACACACTTATATAACGTACGGTTAATTTCAGGAAAGACACTGAATCTAATAAATAAGTTATTCAAAAATAGGAAAGAAAAAAAAAGAAAGAAACTCAGCTAGTATTCACTACTTTTTTTTTTGTAAAGAAGTTTTATTGGTTTTTTTCCATTTTTACAAAAGCTTAGGACACAACGTGGTGGTCAGGGTGACAAATCATTCGAAAACAAAATCATATAAGTATAGCTCAGATTAATTATCAAAAAATTCCTCTCTATTTCCTAAATATAATATTGCTTATTAAAATTAATAGAGTTTTAGGTAAAATTCAATCAAGCAAAAATCATCAATCACATTGCGATTATAATAATCTATATCCTGTTTTTAAGCTTTGCTAATTACAGTTCTCATACTCCAATTACGTTTTAATGAACATATAGTTGGGATTTCAGGTATCCTTAATAGTATTCACTACTTCTTTAACTGCAACATTATTAACTGTATAGGCTGACTACATCCATAACCAATATAGAAATTTGCACATAAAATGTTCTCATTTTGTACAAAGTTTTCTGTATTTGTAGAATAATTACAAAACACAGTCATTTCTATAAGGATTCAATACTATTTATTGGATTTTAATCAGAATGCATTGAACAAAATGTGTTATTTATATATAATAAGACCAATGTTTATTGGTCAAAGATCAAAGTATGGAATCTCTCTCTCCAAGGTGCTATGTGGGATCGGTGAATGGGCAGAGGCTTGCTGGAACAATATTGCACTTTAAGCATTGCCCCAGGAACACATAATAATAATAATAATAATAATAATAATAATAATAATAATAATAATAATAATAATAATAATAAAAAGTTGGAAGGGACCTTGGAGGTCATCTAGTCCAATCTCCTGCTCAGGCAGGAAACCCTATACCATTTCAGACAAATGGCTGTCCAGTCTCTTCTTAAAAACTTCCAGTGTTGGAGCATTCACCGCTTCTGGAGGCAGGTTGTTCCACTGGTTAATTGTTCTAACTGTCAGGAAGTTTCTCCTTAGTTCTAGATTGCTTCTCTCCTTGATTAGTTTCCATCCGTTGCTTCTTGTCCT
>NW_015413410.1:0-1792 GCF_001527695.2 Protobothrops mucrosquamatus | reverse complement strand
TAGGGTTTCGGGGGCCTAATATTCCTGTTCTCCAGCATAAGATGAGAATATTAAGACATTAGCAAGGACTTTTACTATAAATAGAATTCTCCGTTTAGTTCTTATTGCAGAATAGTATAAATTTGCTAAAATTCCATTTAGGCTTTTTGATGAGCACCAGAAAATGTTACGAGGCTGTGTGCTCCCCAGCCTTTCCAATATGGCAGCCCGATGCGGGGGAGCGTGTGAGTGGCAGGCTGTACACGTACAGCTCCATTTGTGTGAGCGACAGGCGCACGTGCCCTCCACTTGCACAAGTGGAGTTTCGCTTCCACATGCTTGCCTGCTGCTCGCGTGAGTGGAGCTTTAGGCGCATGCACTTGCCCATCTCTCCTGCGGCCCGGTTTCAAACAGGTTGGGGACCCCTACTCTAGGCAGTTCTCACATGTAGAGAATATGAAGGGCTTAGTGTCGAAGTTTAAAGGCAAATATACTCAATATTATCTTCTCTTGTTATGTATGTGTACACTTTGAGAGCAAGCAACTAAATTTCATTTTTAATGTGTGCCATTGTGCCCACAGTAAAAAATAACAATAAATGTTATCATCATCATGATTAATATGGGAAGTGTCCTGAACCTATTCTTTTCGTATTTTCATGTTTCATGTAAAATATTAATGAGACATGGGGAACTGGAAGTAAAGTCACTCAAAAAATGGACAGCTTTTAGGATCCACAGGTAGTCCTCAACTTACAACGGTTCGTTTAGTGACCATTCAAAGTTGCAACAGCACTGAAAAAAAGTGACTTATGATCGCTTTTCACACTTATGACTGTTGCAGCATCCCCATGGCCACATGATCAAAATTCAGGCGCTTGGCAACCGACTCATACTTACGACAGTTGCAGTGTCCCAGGGTCACGGGATCACCTTTTGTGATCTTCTGACAAGCAAAGTCAATGGGGATGCCAGATTCACTTAGCAGCCATGTTACTAACTTAACAGCTGGGGCAAGAAAGATCTTACAATGGGGTAAAACTCATTTAACAAATGTGTCGTTTAGTGATAGAAATTTTGGGCTCAATTGTGGTCATAAGCCAAGGATTACCTGTAATTGGTCTTACAGTAGGGTGAACTTTGTCATTCTTTACCAGGGGTCCTCAAACTTGGCCACTTTAAGACTTGTGGACCAACTCCCAGAATTCCCCAGCCAGCATAGCTGGCTGGGGAATTCTGGGAGTTGAAGTCCACAAGTCTTAAAGTGGCCAAGTTTGAGGACCCCTGTTCTTTACTATTCCTGAAGGTGAATAGTGTCTAATTAGCTTGAGGGCAAGGTGGGATGTGTTGTGAAACTCTTGGGATGCGATGGAAACTCTTGGGATGCGAAGTTGAGTGCGTTGAAGGCAAACCAGCCTTACCAGCTCCACAGAATGAGTAGACAAAAATCACACTACACTCAAATGAAATTCCCATATAAAATTTCCTAGTGTAGATGTAAATAAACAAACTATTGGCTGAGCTTATTTGACTCTGAACGAAAGATTCAGCGGGACAACAGATAGGAGAAGACTTGGTATGGAAATACAGATAAAAGCCTCTATTCATAATTAAGTAGCAAACAGAGTATTACTAGACCCAAAGCTTTCTTCTGAGTCATTCCTTGGCAAAAAGTGCCATAATATGGATATCACAGAGATATTTCTTTGGTGCAGTAAATATTGCAGCTAGATTTTTGTTAATATTTCCCTGAGTGTTTAAAACAATGGAGAAGAAGGGGAAAGATTTATTAACTGCTCTAGACCAGTGGTTCT
>NW_015413409.1:0-1792 GCF_001527695.2 Protobothrops mucrosquamatus | reverse complement strand
CTGAAGAGGGAGGCCGGGCGATTATCTGATGACGCAATGAGGGTGGAGTAGTAATTAGACCTCTCCACCCTCATCGCCACTAGGTAGGATCTAACATGTATCCTTACCTGTGTTCGGTCGGATTCGGTTCGGGTAGCCCTCCAACTGCTCTCTAGGCGTCTTTTCCGGCGTTTCATCTCTCTCAGCCCCTCGGTAAACCTAGGGGCCAGTTGAGACCGACGCCGGGTCAGAGGCCGCAGCGGCACGACTCGGTCCAGTGCTGCGGCTGCGGCCACATCCCAGGCCGCAGCCTGATGTTCCGCCGAGTCGTGACCTAGCTCCACAGGATATGGCCCAAGCTCCGTCAGAAACCCCTCTGGGTCCATCAGGCGCCTGGGACGGAACCATCTAGGCGGTTCCTAGATGGATCAATAGTATGGATTGAATTAGAATAGAATGGAATGGAAGGGAAGGGAAGAGAAGAGAAGAGAAGAGAAGAGAAGAGAAGAGAAGAGAAGAGAAGAGAAGAGAAGAGAAGAGAATGGAATAGAGTGGAATAGAGTGGAATGGAAGAGAAGAGAAGAGAAGAGAAGAGAGAACAGAAAGGAAAGGAAAGGAAGGGAAGAGAAGAGAAGAGAAAAGAAGAGAAGAGAAGAGGAGAGGAGAGAAGAGAAAGGAGAGGAGAGGAGAGGAGAGGAGAAGAGAAGAAAAGAGAAGAGAAAGGAGAGGAGAGGAAGAAGATAAGGGAAGAGAAGAGAAGAGGAGAGGAGAGGAGAGAAAAGAAGAGGAGAGGAGAGGAGAGGAGAGGAGAGGAGAGGAGAGGAGAGGAGAGGAGAAGGGAATGGAATGGAATGGAATAGAAGAGAAGAGAAGAGAAGGGAATGGAACAGAAGGGAATGGAACGGAACGGAACGGAACAGAACAGAACAGAACAGAATAGAAAGATTGATAGATAGCTAGATACATAGGTAGAGATGATAGATGATAGATGATAGATTAGGTAGATGATAGATTATTAGATAGATAGATAGATGATAGATAGATAGATAGATAGATAGATAGATAGATAGATAGATAGATAGATAGATATAGATAGATGATAAATAGACAATAGATATAAATGATATAGACCAGTGATGGCGAACCTTTTAGAGACCGAGTGCCCAAACTGCAACCCAAACCCCACTTATGCATCGTCGGGTGCCGGGTGGGCGTGGCCCATTGGGTGGGCGTGGCTGCGGTGGTAATGGCAGACTGGGTGGGACTAAAAAGTTCAATCAATCAATTCCAACTTTGCAAGATCTTTTTTTTTCCTGCGAGAAGTTGAAATTGACTGATTGATTGGACCTTTTTTTTTTTTGCACATGGCAGTGGAGGCCTAAAGCGAAAAGGTTTTATAAAACCCAGCTGAAGGCCGAGGACTGGGGTGGCGGCGCGTGTGCCCACAGAGAGGGCTCTGAGTGCCGCCTCTGGCACCCGTGGCATAGGTTCGCCACCACTGATATAGACAGATGATAGTTAGATAGATAGATAGATAGATAGATAGATAGATAGATAGATAGATAGATAGATAGACAGACAGATAGATAGATAGATAGATAATAGATAAATAGAAGAGAGAGAGAGAGAGACTTTACCTGCTCTCTCAAGGGGCTGTCTGACACGATGGAAAGCCCCCCCCCATCCCACCACCCACATTGTTCTCTTGGGAATTGCTGCAGCTCTGGTGACTCCAGAGAGCAGAACTGGCCCCCTCCCTCCTCCCCCCCCTCCTGGCACAAAGCCAGCGTTGGCTGGAAAAGGTGCCTTCCTT
>NW_015413408.1:0-1792 GCF_001527695.2 Protobothrops mucrosquamatus | reverse complement strand
GTGAGGGAAAGCAACAGATTGACATATCTTTACACCAGGGGTTCCCAACCAAGGGTACGAGACAATATTCCAGGGGGTGCGAAAACTTGGGTTTTCAAAATTATAGTGTATCTGCATAATTTGTTGCCATTATTTCGAACTTTTGTAAAGAGTCCGAGAATATATCAGAAGTGTTCTAGGGGTGCGAGATATAGAAAGGTTTGGGAACCACTGCTTTACACTTTATGCATATCTCCACAGTTTGTTGTCCTAACTCCCCTGTGTTTCTCAATTTATTCCCTAAAAATGTCAAAGTGTGATCTGTCAGTTTTTATCAATCATGTCACAGAATATTGTTCTAAAAAGCAGTTTAAGAAACGGTCTGTCAGTGGGCAGTTTTTGGTTATGGAAGTTCTTGTCATTATATTCAGAACTGTTACTAATTCTAGTTGGTTCCATTCTCAGTTTGTGCTACGTCATTCTTTTAGCAGAGAAGAGCAATAAAGATGATTAGGGGACCGGAGGCTAAAACATATAAAGAACGGTTGCTGGAACTGGGTATATCTGTTTAATTAAAAGAAGGACTAAGGGTTACATGATATCAGTGTTCCAAAATCTGGAGTTGCCACAAAGAAGAGGGAGTCAAGCTATTCTCCAAAGCACCTGAAGGCAGACAAGAAGCAATGGATGGAAACTAATCAAGGAGAGAAGAAACCTAGAAATAAGGAGAAATTTAATCAGTGGAACAACTTGCCTGCAGAACTTGTGAATGCTCCAACACTGGAAGTTTTTAAGAGGAGATTCGACAACCATTTGTCTGAAATGGTGTAGGGTTTCCTGCCTGAGCAGGGGGTTGGATTAGAAGACCTCCAAGCTCCCTTCCAACTCTATTATTCTATTCTATTCTAGTCCACCGTAGTCTCCATGTACTTATTATGGAGAATATATCATTCACTAAAGTTGGATATCGTTCTGAATCATTTTGCAAAAATGGTTTATTGGGCAAATCTGCCAACAGAGATTCTCCCTAGTTCAGCTTTTCTTTTCTTTATATTCAAAATTATCTTAAAACATTTATCACTAAAAGATAAACCTGACTGGGAATTTGACGAGAAAAAAATGAAGTATCCAAATTGCCTTTAATGAGAGTCACAATGTTTTCAGTGGGTGCATTTTACCCTCAAAAACATCTCAGTAGTTCAAGCTCTCCCTCTGAACTACCAGGATGGTGGTTTTTTCACTGCAAGAAGCACAGGGAAGCCACCACAAAAGGAAGGGGAGATAGATCCTGTCCCTCTCAGGAGATAAAAGCAGCCAAATCTTAATGGAAAAGAGTAGGAGATAGTATAGGCATAAATACATTCATAAAAAGGAAAGGCCACAATGTTCAAGTAAAGGGGAGGAACTAAAGAAGCATCTCCTGATCCAAAGGAAAAGAGGAAATAACAAAAATGGCAGGCGATTATCAAGAAATAATAGCCATCCACAGAGCACGTGTTCTCAAGTTCTCTCATATTGACTTGAGTTTGAAAAGTACAATTGGAGAGAAAAAGGTAAAGCAGCCAATTAGCATGGTTAAAGTCATTTGAAAGTGGATCATAAATCAGGCTATTCGTTTAGTTGCAGGAGCCATTCATGGGGGAGATCTCAGCAGAGCTCCAGGGAAGAGGAGATCCATCCAATGATTCTGAAGATCTTTCTTTCAGGAGGATCCAACTGGGACCACCTTGCCAGGTAAGTTAAGGGTTTTTTTTGAAAAGTTTAAACCCCTTCTATTCATGAGCTACTGTGAAAACCAAATGCTGAGTCCGTG
>NW_015413407.1:0-1792 GCF_001527695.2 Protobothrops mucrosquamatus | reverse complement strand
TTCAACAAGCGGGACTGACCTAGGGTGAATTTTAAATAGGGAATAATTTTTTAAAGATTTTAATAATGACACAGCCATAAATATATTTGGTTTTTAATTGGTTTTATAGGGGAAATGTTTTTTGTGTTGTTTTTTAATATGCTGTGAGCCGCCCTGAGTCCCGTGGGGAGAAGGGCGGCATAGAAGTTAGTGAAATAAAATAATATAGGAATTGGCTGTCTACCCAAAATCACATTCTCTTCAAAATATCCTTGGCCAAAAAATTAATTTGGAAAGGTTTCTGAGCAATTGTTTTATGTTTTGTGGTCTATTGCAAAATTTGGGGAAGTATGAAATAAATAAACAAGCCCCAATTTGCACATGATTGATTGATTGATTTCACCCCTCAAATTGATGTTGATTCTTTGTTTTGGAGGTATTTTGTAGAAGGGGTCCACCTTTTCTCCGAAGCACCTGAAGGCAGGATCAGAAGCAATGGATGGAAACTAATCATGGCCATGGTCTTCTTGGTCATTCCTTCCACCTTTTCTAACATCAGAGAGCTGGGTTTTTGTATAATGTGTCCAGAGTAGATTAAGTTGAGCCTGATCATTTATGCCTTGAGTGAGAACTTTGGATTAATTTGTTTGATGGTCCACTTGCTTGTTTTTTTGGCTGGAGTCTTCTCTGACACCAAAATTCAGAAGTATCACGACGCTTCCTACTCTGTAAAATATTTGTATGAAATATTGGTAACCTACTGCATTTTCGCAGTGGGTGGCAGGTTCAATATTTTTATATTTTGAAATTAAGAAAGCAGTTTTTTTAATCATGGAGGAATGGTTCGTGAAGATGGCAGAGCTTGCAGAAATGGCTAAATTGACTTGTTTGATTAAGGAGGGAACAACAATTACTTTTATAAAAGACAGAATAACAGAGTTGGAAGGGAGCTTGGAGGTCATCTATACTATTTCAGACAAATGGCTGTCCAGTCTCTTCTTAAAAACTTCCAGTGTTGGAGCATTCACTGCTTCTGGAGGCAGGTTGTTCCACTGGTTAATTGTTCTAACTGTCAGGAAATTTCTCCTTAGTTCTAGGTTGCTTCTCTCCTTGATTAGTTTCCATCCATTGTTTCTTGTCCTGCCTTCAGGTGCTTTGGAGAATAGCTTGACTCCCTCTTCTCTGGAAACTCTTTATGGACTTTTTGCTGAAAATGGATAAAAATGACTTGGTGACTAACTAAAAAGGCATGTATATGAGAAGGGAATTAGGTTATGTAATCTGAGAGGGTGAAAATAGGGTTTAATTATATTTAAAACTGGTAATTGGAAATCACTTTAAGTATTTCTTTCTTCTTTTTTTTCTTCTGTGTTCCTTGTTCACCTTTTCTTCTCTTTTTCTATGTTTTCTGTTTTCCTTCTTACATTCTTTCACCTTTACTGTTTCTTTTTTATTTTTCTGTAGCTTCCATCTTTGTAAAACCTCATCCTCCCAATAAAAATTACACACAAACACAAATACAAACACACAAAGAATAGTACATTTTTTAAAAAGAGAAGACAAATACTAGAAATCGTATCATTTATGTTAGTGGCAGCCTCAGCGAGGGGGGGTTTCCCCCCCCAAGCATATTATAGAGCAGAAAAGTTCCTAAATCCAGGTTAATGCCAAGAAGACTCTACTAGAGTAATTTTGATCATACAAATTTTATTTATGATACATCTTTCATTTTTTAATCTCCTTTGTTGAGGGGGCAGGATGGAAAATGAAGGATTTATTCTGCTTTCAATTCTGCGGCTGGTTATTACTTTCT
>NW_015413406.1:0-1792 GCF_001527695.2 Protobothrops mucrosquamatus | reverse complement strand
TCATGCCCGTTGCTGGTTGGCTAACTAGCAACAGGGTCTTGCCAGCCAATGGAATTGTGTGATTACAAGCCAGGGGAATCCCATAAAAGAGGGCTCCCCTGGCCCAGAGAGCCAGTCCGGATTTACTTTATGCCTTGCCAATAAACCAAGAGCTGACTGTCACTCGACTCATGTCTTACTGCCTGCGCGATCTAACAGTGTAGACCAGGGGTAGGCAACCTTGGCTCTTTTATGACTCGTGGACTTCAACTCCCAGAATTCCTGATCCAGCCATGCTGGCTCAGGAATTCTGGGAGTTGAAGTCCACGAGTCATAAAAGAGCCAAGGTTGCCTACCCCTGGACTGTAGACGGTTGCACCAGGAGATTGATGCCCACTAGCTGAGCCTGTCATCCTCATGTCATGGAAATTATGATTATTCCACGGTGGTCCTATTTACAGCAAAGAAGAAAAGGCCAGCCAGAACTCTGGGCTGGTGGCATTAGACAAAATTCTAAAATCCTGCTCTAATAGGCTAAATGCTCCTGGCTGCCTAGAACAGAACTATTCTGAAGGGCAAGGCTTCTTTTCTACTTGGTCTGTATCATGAGTAAATAAAGCAGCCTGGAGTTCTCCCTCTTCTCCTTTATATGTCATTTATGTCCCCTTCAAAATGGTTTGGGGAAAGGAGCAAGGGATGAGCTATGGGTACTTGGTGATGAGGACAATATGTGTTTTTCTAAGTGTATGATGAAGACGTAATCAATCAGAGGCTTAAAAAAGTAAAGATGGTATCTGTAACTGTGTGATGGGAGCCCTGCCCTTCTTTTAAGTGTATTGCTCCCAAAGCATTTCAAAAAAGGAGGTGGGGGGGCTTCTGTTACATAGTTACAGACATCATATTGATTATTTTTTACCCCCTCCCTGGGAACCATGAACTTATGCCTATTCTCTGGAGGTAGAACCTTCAATCAAGGTTTAGGGCAGGATCCCACAAAAACTCTTGAGCTTTGGCCTGTTTGGTTAAGTGCTTTGAACTACCACTGTAGCAGGAAGTTCCAAATGATACTTTTGATTTTGCTGCTGCTATTAGACACCCTAACTCAGTGATGGCGAACCTTTTAGAGACCGAGTGCCCAAACTGCAACCCAAAACCCACTTATGCATCGTCGGGTGCCCGGTGGGTGTGGCCCATTGGGTGGGTGTGGCTGCTGTGGTAATGGCAGACTGGGTGGGACTAAAAAGTTTAATCAATCAATTCCAACTTTGCAAGATCTTTTTTTTCCCGCGAGAAGTTGAAATTGACTGATTGATTGAACCTTTTTTTTTGTACACAGTGGCAGAGGCCTAAAGCGAAAAGGTTTTATAAAACCCAGCTGAAGGCCTAGGACTGGGGCGACGGTGCGCGTGCCCACAGAGAGGGCTCTGAGTACCGCCTCTGGCACCTGTGCCATAGGTTCACCACCACTGCCCTAACTTCTGTGTTCTAGTCACTGGAATTCATTATCAGACATTAAAAAGTGACGCTTCATATTTTTCAAATGGATGTAGACGTTGTTGAAATTAAGTAGCGTGTATTGCATGGCATAGTTCTTTAAAATATTATTTAAAACAAGTATATATGTATTCATTCTTTCAATCCTGCCTTCAACCTGAATGTATGTTAGCACACTGCAGGCAGCTCCTAATTACTGGGATATGGACAAGTGTATGTTGTAAATGACAAGTAAAATGCTATACCTTTAGATTAGAAATGGCAACTTGTAAGGAACAGCATGGAAATGCTTAGAGTAAAACTGGGGGTTTTGTTGCAC
>NW_015413405.1:0-1792 GCF_001527695.2 Protobothrops mucrosquamatus | reverse complement strand
AGGATAGTTTAGTTTTCTGAGCCAGTACGTCCTATGTCTGTCAATGGCTTCGCTCGCGTCAAGACTGGAATCTAGGGTCCAGGACGGGCGTGGCAACTTTGGCTGACTTAATCTGATTGGGCAGGAATACAGTCTACTACCCATGGGTGGATCCTCCATCTCCGTGCTGAGAAAAGGCGTTCAGGTAAGACAACGCCCCATCTCTGTTCAGAGTAGATAAATCCATTTAAGAGTTAGCTCATGGTGGCTCTTCCATCACTGTTTATTTCCAATATCTCCTTATCTTTCATCTTCTGAAGTTGAGGTTTTCTTCCTGTATCTTGAAGATAAGCAGAACTCACAGTGGAACCAGCTAGATAGTAAATGCACAATTATATATCTAGATTTGAATTCCACACTTGCAGACCTTGTGGAGAACATTTCTCTGTGTTGTGTAAATAAATACAGTAAAGTATTCTCCATGTGTGTGCTGAATTGAATGTTTTGTACCAGAGACAGATGTGAACAATCAGAAAAGGGGAAAAGCTACGGTATTTGCTATACGAGAAAAGGGGCTTCTTGTTACTGAGGCTATTTTAAAAACTATAAAATGCTCTGCTTTTGCAAGAATCGTCATTATTTCCTCTAATTTGCATTATTAAAGAAAATTTACCATTGAGGATGAAAACAGCTGGATTTCTCTTCCCCCCCCCCTTTCTTCCTTGAATGGAGAGAGAGCCTCATTTGCTGACAGAGCAGGCTGAAATTGAGTTAACAGTTCAAAAGCATGTTATTTTTATTTTATTGGAGACGGCTTTAATTACAGTGCTATAAGAAGATGAATTCCCAAGATAAACAATAGCCTTAAACCGGTTATGTTTGCATGGCAGTGTTTAGGGATTCCGTTCTAATTAAGTGCTAATCCCTTTTTCTTAAATAAAGGGTTTGATGTGAGGTATCACAGAGAGGGGGAAAATCCCTTCCTTTACTTATGCAGTTTTTAACTACTGGGATTTCCTTGTTTGGATGCTGTCTTATCACTTTCATGGAACCGAAGTATGGAACAACAAGATCCAACTTCGGGAATTATCTGTAGGAATGGCTAAAGAGTCCAAATTATTTTCTCCATTTACAGAGCCTACTACAGTGAGGAGAGGAGAAGAGGAAATCTTAAGAAGACATTAGCACAACAATTCCCTTTTTTGTGGCAGGATACAGGCATCGATAGCATTCTTACAATCACAGTTATTAAGTAGTTTTGCTCCATTGTATAAATTTTCTTGCCACCCTTGTTAAGCGAATCATGTAGTCGTTAAGTCAGTTTGGCGCCTCCCATTGACTTGTCGGAAACTGTCCAGGAAGGTTATAAATGATGATCACGTGACCCTGGGACTGTGCAACTGTCATAAACACATGCAGCTTGCCAAATGGCCAAATTTTGATCATGTGACCAAGGGGATGCTGCGATGATTGTGAGTGTGAAAACCAGTGATAAGTTGACTTTTTCCAGTGCCCTTGTCACGTCAGATGGTCACTAAAAAAATGTTTATAAGTTGAGGACTACCTTGCCAGGGCTGGGGACGGTGGTGCAGACTTTGGCAAAATGAAATCTCCCCCCCCCCCCAATTATTTTATCTTTTTGTTCCTCCTTGGTGGTTTTAGCACATTTTAATTGAAATATACAAAATTATATTAGCCGAGAACTGCTAGACTGTGACTGTAAACAATCTGTATACCCACTGTATAAAACGTCTGTGTTAAAATATGTGAGCATCTATTTAGCCCTAATTTACTGACCTTAGCTATAGTTCTT
>NW_015413404.1:0-1792 GCF_001527695.2 Protobothrops mucrosquamatus | reverse complement strand
GAGAAGGCCAGGAAACGGTGAGGGTTCAGCGCTTTGATCAATAATTGAAGCAAATACGAATCTTTATCTTAACGGCAGGTGAAAGATTACCAAATCCCTTCACAGCCAGGAGACTCCGTGTTATCTAGCAAATGGTACAGATGTTCAGGAGAAAGGTAAGCTGGGGAGGGGGAGAAAGTGCAACTCTTACCATAGCAACATTTTTTGCTGAAAGTTTTGAAGTTGGCTTTGGGAAAGAAAAGTGAGGAAAAACGAGGTTATAAAAGCACATGCTGTGTAGACACGTGTAGCTGGTTTGGTCTAGTGGTTAAGGCACCTGGCTAAAAAGCGGGAGACGGTGAGTTGTAGTCCCGTCTTAGCCATGAGAGCCAGCTGGGTGACTTTGGGTCAATCACTAGGAGACAGTGAGTTCTAGTCTTGCCTTAGGCATGAAAACCAGCTGGGTGACTTCGGGCCTATCACCAGGAGGCGGTGAGTTCTAGTCCCGTCTTAGCCATGAAAGCCATCTGGATGACTTTGGACCAATCACCAGGAGATGGTGAGTTCTAGTCTTGTCTTAGCTATGAAAGCCATCTGGGTGACTTTGGACCAATCACCAGGAGATGGTGAGTTCTAGTCCCGTCTTAGCCATGAAAGCCAGCTGGATGACTTTGGGCCAATCACCAGGAGACGGTGAGTTCTAGTCTTGCCTTAGGCATGAAAACCAGCTGGGTGACTTTGGGCCTATCACCAGGAGGCGGTGAGTTCTAGTCCCATCTTAGCCATGAAAGCCAGTCGGGTGACTTCGGTCCAGTCCTTCTCTCTCAGCCCAACCTACCTCACAGGGTTGTTGTTATTGGGGGAAAGAGGAGGAGAAAGGTATGTTGGATACGTATGCTACTTTATTGGTAAAAATAATAAAGGCAGGATACAAACAGAACAAGTGTGTCGCATTTAGATGAGGAACCCTTCCAAAGAGTGGGAGGAAAATTGGAGGAGACACATGTCAGTCTTTATGCAGATTCAACCCAATGAAACTAGGTGTCCGTGCCCCCCCCCCTTCTCCACGTCAAGCCTTTTGTCCCCATTCATTGCAAAATGAACGTGGTGAGCAAAGTAAGGCTTTGATTTCGGCAGGACCCGCTTCCTCAGCCACTGCCCAGCTTACTGTCCTTTTTTTAACACAGCCAAACTGAAAACAACAACAACAACCATGATGTCTATTGTGATCAGGGCCATTTCAAACGGAGGCAGCACAGGAAGCGTGCTGGAAATGAACTGTCTCTGCGATCTTCCTGGGGAAACGTATGTGGAAAAGGCTGGAAGCCCATCCTCAGACAACAGCCTGTCCCTCCTGATTGGAAACAGGGGCCCCCCTCTGGATAAAAACCTAGGCAAACACCACCTGCCCTCCCCCAGGGGGGATGGGGTCCCTTGGCAGCCCCATGCAGAATGGGGGCTGCTCTGCCAGAAGGGACTAAATTTATGCCTGTCCCTTGGGGATGGAAAGAACAGAGGTCGGTGCTTCGTTTGTACCGAAGGAGAGGAAAAGACGGGGGGGGGGAGGGAGGGAGGGAGGGCTGATGGAAGTAGGACAAGCTACAAAGATGTTGCTTTCTAACTTCAAGACAGGGACTTCTCCTCTTTCCTTCCGACCCCTCAAATCTGATCAGCATATTTTCACATATACTGAATGAGAGACAAGAGAGGGGAGAGGGAGGAGAAAGAAAGGAAGATACAGAGAGAGAAGGAGAGGGAGAGGAAGGAAGGAAGGAAGGAAGGAAGGAAGGAAGGAAGGAAGGAAGGAAGGAAG
>NW_015413403.1:0-1792 GCF_001527695.2 Protobothrops mucrosquamatus | reverse complement strand
TGCCTTGGAAAGAAACTGGTCCTTTGGATTTTCTTGAAACCTTGAATTTTCTGTAACTGAGAATCACAAAGGGATTGAAAACCGTGATGATGATTTGATGATGGTAATGATAATAATAATAATTGATGGAGAGGATAACAACAACAATGTAACTGGCAAATTATGCTCAGGAAAAGACACAAACAGTAATTGTTCTTTTTTTTTTTTTTTTTTGCTGTTTTTCGCAATTTTCCACCACAGAATCAGATGTCAGAAAAGGCCTTCCCATGTAAATTCCACCCAGCTTAGCTTCTGATATGTCAGTTAGTCCTTCGGGGTGTGAAGCAACCAAACAAAGCCAACTGCCAAAAAAGCCAGCACAGTGCTGGGCTGCATTAACAGAGAGATAGAATCAAGATCAGGTGAAGTGTTAATACCACTTTACAATGCCTTGGTAAGGCCACACTTGGAATACTGCATCCAGTTTTGGTCACCATGATGTAAAAAAGTTGTTGAGACTCTAGAAAGAGTACAGAGAAGAGCAACAAAGATGATTAGGGGACTGGAGGCTAAAGCATATAAGGAACGGTTGCTGGAATTGGGTATGTCTAGTTTAATGAAGAGAAAGACGAGGGGGGACATGATAGCCATGCTCCAATATCTCAGGGGCTGCCCCAAAGAAGAGGGAGTCAAGCTATTCTCCAAAGCGCCTGAGGGCAGGACAAGAAGCGATGGGTGGAAATTAATCAAGGAGAGAAGCAACCTAGAACTGAGGAGAAACTTCCTGACAGTTAGAACAATTAACCAGTGGAACAACCTGCCTCCAGAAGTGGTGAATGCTCCAACATTGGAAGTTTTTAAGAAGAGACTGGACAGCCATTTGTCCTTTTATTATTATTATTATTATTATTATTATTATTATTATTATTATTATTATTATTATTATTATTATTATTATTATTATTATTATTACTACTACTACTACTACTACTACTACTACTACTACTACTACTATTATTACTATTATTACTATTATTACTATTATTATTATTATTATTAAGCTGATTTCTCCTCTGACGGACACTTCAGATTCTGGACTTAAGCAAAACCCACCTCTCTCATCTGGCACTGATTCCCATCATATTTTTAAAAGCAAGAAAATCAGGGCCTACTCTCTCTTCCAGTTGTTGGTTTATATTGAGTTGCAGTAATGGATGTTATGATTCCTCCCCCCCCCCCCCCGAGTATAGGTTCCCTTGTTCTGCATCCATCTACACTGGAAATGCCAATGTTTGTGCAAGCAAATAAAAAAAGTAATTTCATTGCAGGTTGTCTCGTGGCTTCCTGTGTCTTTCCAAGGCAGAAGTCACCATATTGTCTGATCTCCAAATTAGGCTGATGTTTCCTTGTTTGTGTCTTGATGCAGCATCCCAGCAGGGCATGGAGATGAACAAACACTAAAATCATTACAAATTGAAATAAAGGCCTGGGTACCAGCTGTTTAACATTATTTTTTTTATTGAATCCATCCCAGGGGGAAACTTATGAGATACTGTCTAGTGTTTTCTATTCCAAAATAGAGAATGTTCTGAAAAGCAAGATCTGATCTATCCTGCTGGAGCTCGGTGCTGATCCTGGTGCTTCTGCTGAGCCCAGAAGAAGCGCCGATCAGCTGGAATGTTGCAGCATCTCCAGGGTCTTGTGATTTACATTCAGATGCTTGGCAACTGATTCATATTTATGACGGTCACAGTGTCCCAGGGTCATGTGAAGTGACCAAAACCTGCTGCAACCACCCAGCAGACAGGGGGAA
>NW_015413402.1:0-1792 GCF_001527695.2 Protobothrops mucrosquamatus | reverse complement strand
ACTGGAACAGCTGTCTTCTAAAAATTATGGAAAATGAGGAAATTTGGGCAAATTTGAAATCAATCAAAGATTATTATGAAGACTGCTATTTTCACAGTTTATTTTTCTGAAAGACAGAACATTTTTAAGCTACTTATTGAAACAAAAGTCACAGCGACATACCAGGTCCTAGAGCTTAGTTTACCAACATTCCCTGCACTCTGCCAAAAAGGAGAATATATTTTTTAAAACATTTCTCTTTGCTTTGTCCTTACAGCCTCAACCCATCTCCTTACTTCCTGCTGCTCTGTTTAGGCCAGTGGTTCTCAACCTGTGGGTCGGGACCCCATTTGGGGTCGATCGACCATTTCACGGGGGTCGCCAAGCAAGGCTGTCCGCCATTTTTTTGTCCATTTTTTTTGTCCGCCATTTTTCCCCCTTTTCCGGCGGGTGCCTTACCCCCCTTGGGCTGGGCCAGCTGGTGGTCGGCCTGCTCCGTCTCTGCCGCTTGCAGAGGTGGAACCATGCATGCGCGGTGCTCCCGGGCAGGGAAAGTCCTCGACTTACGACCGGTTGGGTAGTCCTCGACTTACGACCGGTTTAGTCCTCGACTTACGACTGGTTTAGTCCTCGACTTACGACCGGTTGGGGTCGCGGCATTAAAAAGGTTGAGAACCACTGGTTTAGGCCATTTAAATAGAACCAGTATTTGGCTGGTCCTGATTTTTCTCTCCCTCCCTCCCTCCCTCCCTCCCTCCCTTCCTCCCTCTCTCTCTCTCTCTCTCTCTCTCTCTCTCTCTCTCTCAGAACTTAAAGAACTTAAACTTTAAAAAAAACTGGACCTGACTTTAGGTATTCATATGGAACAATTTTTTTTTAATTCATCTTGAGTAGACTGCCAAGGCTGGTCAAGTCCTATTCAGTTTTATTCCTTTGCCAGATTTATTTATTGGCAATTTTTATTTTAATTAAAATTGTAGGTGATCCGACTCTCTATTTAATTGTGTCAGGCTATTTATTTCCATATAAATCTCCCCAATATCAGTGTACCATTTCTGAGTTTTTCTTTTATTAGCGATCAGTTAAAGTACTGTAATGTTATTTTCTATTCCATTTCCAGAGTGATTATTGTTATTTATATGATCCTATTTGTATGCCCATGAAAATTACATATAAGTCTTTTTTGCCAATCTTTCCAGTACTATATGAAATATTTGCTTATTGCTTAGATTTCTCTTTAAAATGCTGAGTGGTTTAAGTATCCTTATCCTAGATTTTGCCTGCCCTTAAACTTTCTTATTAAGACTCCCAAAGGTCTGTTTAAAAAATATTTACATTTTGTTTTATTATTTCTACAGGTGAAGTTCAATTATTTATTGGAGAAAGACACATGGGAAATATGATTTTTAAAGTTTATGTAATCATGATGTTTTTATTAGAATACTGCTATCTTAAGGAATATCTTTAGGGCCCAGCCTATGCTGCTAAAGTAAGAAATGATGATGAGTAATAAAGAAATATTTCTTACCAGTGCAATTCTATCTAGGTTTCTAAAGCTGTTTTTCTAGATACACACACATAGGATTGCAAACTGGGCCCATCATAAAATAACAAGGAAACAGACAAAAAGTAGTGAAATTAAAATTTGTTGAGCAAGCTGCTAAATTTTATTCATTAAACATGAATTTTTAATATTTAATATTCACCAAGTTCTCCAAAGTTCTGTTGTTTGTTTTAAAAGGTCCAGTCATTTATATCTCCAGCACAGAGTCTCAGGTAATGTGTCTCTGAGAGTGTATATGGCAGTGGTGGC
>NW_015413401.1:0-1792 GCF_001527695.2 Protobothrops mucrosquamatus | reverse complement strand
CAGCTGCCAAAAAAGCCAACACAGTGCTAGGCTGCATTAACAGAGGGATAGAATCAAGATCACATGAAGTATTAATACCACTTTACAATGCCTTGGTAAGGCCACACTTGGAATACTGCATCCAGTTTTGGTCACCACGATGTAAAAAAGATGTTGAGACTCTAGAAAGAGTACAGAGAAGAGCAACAAAGATGATTAGAGCACTGGAGGCTAAAACATATAAGGAACGGTTGCTGGAATTGGGTATGTCTAGTTTAACGAAGAGAAGGACGAAGAGGGACATGATAGCAGTGTTCCAATATCTCAGGGGTTGCCATAAAGAAGAGGGAGTCAGGCTATTTTCCAAAGCGCCTGAAGGCAGGACAAGAAGCAATGGGTGGAAACTAACCAAAGAGAGAAGCAACCTAGAACTAAGGAGAAACTTCCTGACAGAACAATTAACCAGTGGAACAACCTGCCTCCAGAAGCAGTGAATGCGCCAACACTGGAAGTTTTTAAGAAGAAACTGGACAGCCATTTGTCCGAAATGGTATAGGGTTTCCTGCCTGAGCAGGAGGTTGGACTAGATGACCTTTGAGGTCCCTTCCAACTTTATCATTATTATTATTGTTAATATTTCTATCCAAAAGCTTTTGCCAAGCTTCTAAATCTATAGAGTATCTGAAATTTTTTGCCCAAACTATCATTGTCTCTTTTACTTGTTCTTCCATCTTCCATTTCAGCAGAAATCTATAAAGTTTCTTAATCAAATTTTCATGTGTTTTCAAGAGTATTTGATCAAAATCTATTTATTCTTTATAAAATCCCAATGTCTTTAGATCTTTCTGATATCTTGTTTGGATTTGTAAGTAAGGCCATGATGATAAGTCAATACCTTGTTGTTGTAGATCTTGCCTATCTTTAAGTTTTCCATCATCCAAAATGTCGTTATAAGTAACAAGTTTGTCATAATTGATTAAATTTGGGTAAGCAAAAGCTTCCATTGTTGAAAGCCACTCTGGTATTTTAATATAATTTTTTTGTTTTATTCTCTCCCATTCTAAAAGGAGTACATTCCTTATAGCATGGTTTTGAAAGTATCTGGGTATTTTATTTTTCCCATACCACAGAAAGGCATGCCAACCCAGTTGTAGGTCATGCCCCTCTAGGTAGAGAAGTCTTTTATTTCTCAACGTTATCCATTCTTTGATCCATGGTAAAATGCCTGCTTGATAGTAAAGTCTCCAGTCTGGGAGTCTAAATCCTCCACTATCTTTGGCTTCTTGTAACAATTTAGCTTTAATTCGTGCTTTCTTCCCTTGCCATATAAATCTTAATGTTGTTGCATTTAAATCATCAAGGAATGTCTTTCCCAATTTTACGGGAATTGTTTGAAATAAGAAGAGTAATTTCGGTAGGACATTCATCTTCACTGTCGCTATTCTTCCTAGCAGTGACAGTTGGAGGTTTTTCCACTTTTCCAAATCTAATTTTATTTGTTTCAACAATCTTTCATAATTATCTTTTTTTAATGTTGTACATCTTGATGTTAAGTAAATGCCCAGATATTTCACTTTTTTAACTATTTGCAGGTTTGTCTTTTTTGTAATATAGGTTTTCTGTTTGTCTGTTAAGTTTTTTGTTAATACCGTAGTCTTTTCTCTGTGTATTTTCAAGCCTGCCACTTCTCCAAATTTTTCAACAATTTAGTAGTTGTTTCTAGTGGATCTTCCAAAATGAAAACCAAGTCATCTGCAAAAGCTTGTAATTTATATTTTTGGTCTTTTATCTCCAATCCTTTTATTTCCAAGTC
>NW_015413400.1:0-1792 GCF_001527695.2 Protobothrops mucrosquamatus | reverse complement strand
GCATACATTCGCGTCGTTTGTGCTGCTCTCCCCCTCATCCTGCAGCCGTGCCTCTCCCTACGATCTTCCCCCTTCCCTCTCGTACCCTTCACCCCCCCTCCTCTCTCACTCACACCTACATTCGCGCCGTTTGCGCTACTCTCCCCCTCATCCTGCCGCCGTGCCTCTCTCTTCCTAAGATCTTCCCCCTTTCCTCTCGTGCCCTTAACCCCCCCCTCTCACTCTCCACCGGGGTTTGGACCATCCGTAGGGCAGCCGCGCGGGAACGGGTGATCGCCCCTAAAATGGGACGATGTTGTACTCCTGCTCCCCTTCCCGTATTCTCCTCCCTGCTGTCCACACCGCCCCCCATCCTACCTGGTGGCCGTCGTGCCCTATCTGTCTGATCTTTCGTTTCCCCCTCCTGCCAGGGCGTCTTTCTCACCATATCTATCTCTCTCTTTCCCTCGGTCCACATATCTTCATCCCCCTGCAGGGGGGGTCGGCCTTAGCTGAGTCCCTTCCCCCCTACCCGACAGCTGGGGACACACTCGTGCGATCGCGCTATGTGCGCCACTCCCCCCCTCATCCTGCAACCATACTTCCTCCTTCATCCAATCCTTCTCCTCTCCCACACTATTAACCTCCCTCCTCACTCTCCCCACCGGAGTCACCTGGCACGCCCGTGCGGCAAACGCACGGGAGCAGGTAAACGCCCTCGAAATGCGATGTTGTTCTACTCCCCCCCTACTCCTAACTTCCCCCTCCTTCCTTCTGTCCACCCTACCTCTCGTTCTATCCATTGGATACCGTCCCCTACCTGTCTGATCCCCCCCTCCTGTCGGAACATTCTTCCCACACCCTCCAACCCTCCTCTAACCTCAGTCAGAACCCTTTCATTCTCTCGCAGGGAGGCTGGCATGGGCTCTCTTCTTTCCCCCCCATCGATTGGCCGGGGGTGTGTGCCCGTCACTACACCGTTTGCGCTGCTCTCCCCCTTCTCCTGCGCCCGTGCCTCATCCTCTACGCGGTCTTTCTCCTGTTCTCCCATACCCTTGGACTCCCCCCTCCTCCTCCCCATAGAAGGTGCCTGGTACGCCCACGGGCCAGTCACACGGGAGTGGGTGATCCCCCCTGGATCAGGGCAATAACACTTTCCTTTTCCCCTGTTCTTAACCTCCTCCTCCTTCCTTCTGTCCGTATTACCCTCCATGCCACTTAGTGGTCGCTGCTGCCCCTCTGCCTGATCGTTCCCCCCCAACTCCTGTCGAAGCGTCCTTCTCACGCCCTCTGTCTCTCCTTTCCTCTCTTCATCCCCTCCTCTCCTCTCTTCATCCCCTGCGGGGGGATGAAGATATGTGGACCGAGGGAAAGAGAGAGATAGATATGGTGAGAAAGACGCCCTGGCAGGAGGGGGAAACGAAAGATCAGACAGATAGGGCACGACGGCCACCAGGTAGGATGGGGGGCGGTGTGGACAGCAGGGAGGAGAATACGGGAAGGGGAGCAGGAGTACAACATCGTCCCATTTTAGGGGCGATCACCCGTTCCCGCGCGGCTGCCCTACGGATGGTCCAAACCCCGGTGGAGAGTGAGAGGGGGGGGTTAAGGGCACGAGAGGAAAGGGGGAAGATCTTAGGAAGAGAGAGGCACGGCGGCAGGATGAGGGGGAGAGTAGCGCAAACGGCGCGAATGTAGGTGTGAGTGAGAGAGGAGGGGGGGTGAAGGGTACGAGAGGGAAGGGGGAAGATCGTAGGGAGAGGCACGGCTGCAGGATGAGGGGGAGAGCAGCACAAACGACGCGAATGTATGC
>NW_015413399.1:0-1792 GCF_001527695.2 Protobothrops mucrosquamatus | reverse complement strand
CTGAAGCTTCTGCGGCTCGAACGAGGTAAGCGGCGGCCTGCGGGCTGGGACGAGGTCGGAGGAGAGCCGGGCGGCTGCGGTGTCGGCTACTACGGCCCTCTGCTGCTGGGCGGCTGTGGCGGCTGCGGCGGCGCTCGGCTGCTGCGGGTGTTGCGGGTCTCCCCCCCCAGCGAATGGCAAGCCCCGTGGGGCTTGACAGCCAGGTTTTCATGCTCTTTCAAAAGACCAGTAATGTGGGGGTCAACCTCATCTCCAGGGGGAGAATATTAGAAAGAATGGGGAGAGAGGAGGGCAGCAGAATCCGTAATGTATATTATCCAATTCAAATTCAATTCAGAATCACTCAATTCTGAGGGATTGTTTTATGTTTTATTCCACCTCTCATTCAGGAGTTCAAGGCAGGTATGTCAGTGCATATGTGTGTGTATAACCCTACCTTCAAATCTTCTTCTAAAGCAGTGGTTCTCAACCTGTGAGTCGGGATCCCATTTGGGGTCGATCGACCATTTCACGGGGGTCGCCAAGCAAGGCTGTCTGCCATTTTTTTGTCCGCCATTTTTTTTGTCCACCATTTTTTCCCCTTTTCCGGCGGGTGCCTTACCTCCCTTGGGCTGGGCCAGCTGGTGGTCAGCCTGCTCCGTCTCTGCCGCTTGCCAGCTACGCCTCGGCCGGCACAGGGGGCGGAACCACGCACATGCAGCGCTCCCGGGCAGGGAAAGTCCTCGACTTACGACCGGTTGGGTAGTCCTCGACTTACGACCGGTTTAGTCCTCGACTTATGACCGGTTTAGTCCTCGACTTACGACCGGTTTAGTCCTCGACTTACGACCAGTTGGGGTCATGGCATTAAAAAGGTTGAGAATCACTGTTCTAAAGGGTTACAGGCAACCTCTCACGCAACGTTCTTGTTGCTTTTTTCCTTTGCGTGCTGCCCAGATTGGCTCTAGGAGTTATAGAGAATGAATGAGTGTTTAGGTCTATGTGCATGATTTCGGCCATGATTTTTAACACAAATAGTCATTGTTAATCACAAACCCAAAGCAAGAGACATTTAAAATCTTTTAAACAGTAAGCAAATATAATTACAAATAAGTAATAATTTTTTAAAAATTGGTTAAAACGCTCTAAAAGCCCACATATTTATAAGCCTAATAGAAATACTATTTCAAATAGAAATATTATGATACAGTCATTGGTTAGTTCCACTGGATGAACAGTATCTCTAAGTGCAGCGACAGCCCTGGATCTATTCATTATTCATACACAGATCTAGAAAAGCAAGCCAATATTTTATCATGTTTGGTGGATATGTGAAAAAGCTAGAAAATTCTGGATTCAAATACACACATTTCAGAGAATTTTAAAAATGAATATACAATTAAGACCAGAGGCTTTTCTTTTTGGACTAATGGACAAACAATTGGAAAAAAGTCATAGAACTTTTTTTTGATAGGTGATGATGAGGTAAAATTATTATGTTCACAAAGATGGAAAGATCTGGCAGTAGCTACAATGGAGGAATGGTTGATAAAGATGAAACTTGCTAAGATGGCTAAATTGATTTCTTTGATCAGAAAAAATGTCAGTTTCTAGTTATTGCTGATTCAGAACTCCTTTTTGCATAAAAAAGGGGGAAAATGAAGTTATGACTTAGTGTTTTGATAATTAGACAGGATAATTTATAGAAAGAAGGTAAATATGTTGTAATCATAGAACAAGATAAATTTATACTTGTAGTTATATCTGCTGTTTTAAAGGGAAAAGGAATACTTTTCTTAATTCCAGACAATGA
>NW_015413398.1:0-1792 GCF_001527695.2 Protobothrops mucrosquamatus | reverse complement strand
TGGCTGCTGCTCCCCTAACTCTTCCTGGGAGGGGAGGGATAAAGGTACAAGGATGCTCCAGCGGTGGACTTTGGGAGCCTCGGGACAGGAATGAAAATGTTCCCCACTCAACCTTTGGATGCCAGGATCCATGTGGAAACTCAACTCTTTGTCCCTTGCCCAGAAATTTCAAAAAATTCAAGCATCCTTTAAGAGAGAGAGGAGAGAGAAAGACAGAAAGAGAGAGAAAGAAGAAGAGAGAGAGAAGGAGAGGGAGAGAGAGAGAGAGAGAGAGGGGGGGGGGGAAGAAAAAGGAAAGAGAGAGAGGAGAGAGAGAGAAGGAGAGAGAAAGGAGAGAGAGAAAGAGATAGGAGAGAGGAGAGAGAAAGAGAAGGGGAGAGAGAGAGGAGAGGGAGAGAGAGGAGAAAGGAGAGAAAAAGAAGGCAAGAGAGAGAAGAGAGAGAGAAGAGAGAAAGAGAAGGAGAAAGAGAGAAGAAGAGATAGAGAAGGAGGGAGGGAGAGAGAAAGCACCAGAAGGCAGGACAAGAAGCAACAGTTGGAAACTAACCAAGGAGAGAAGCAACCTAGAACTAAGGAGAAACTTCCTAACTATTAGAACAATTAACCAGTGGAACAACCTGCCTCCAGAAATTGTGAATGCTCCAACACTGGACGTTTTTAAGAAGAGACTGGACAACCATTTGTCTGGAATGGTATAGGGTTTCCTGCCTGAGCAGGGGGTTGGACTAGAAGACCTCCGAGGTCCTTTCCAACTGTGTTTATTCTATATATATTTCTATACATCATCAATACCTTCATGACGTTACCTAGTTTACGTCATGAAACGTCTGCAAGGAAACAACCAGGCTTAGAGAGCATCAAGAACCTGTCAGAAATTAGTCTCAAACACGGGAGGGATCCACCACTGGGGCAGGCTCTGCTAGATCACAAAGGGTTCCTACTGAAATAAGCGCCGTCTGTTCTTGGGCTGGGGAAGTAGCTTACCTAACCGAATTGCGGGGACTGGTGGTGGGCGTGGTCTCCTTGGAGGGAGGGGTCATGGTCCCTTCATCTTGTTCGCTCACAGTATCAATTATGGAATGGCTGTCCGGAGTTGGGCCTCCACTGCCTTGTGGAGGGGAATGGCTACTCACTGGTTCCAGGCGGGAGCTTTAAAGGAAAGAAGGGGGCCACAGCAGAAGGGAATTAAAGGCGATTAAAATGCGACATCTTTCAAGAACGGCACAAATTCTCGGGGTCTAGAGCAGACGGTTGTCTTCTTACTGCTTCATGCTGGCTGGGGAATTCTGGGAGTCGAAGTCCAGAGGCTTTCAAGTTGCCAACGTTGGGGAGCGCTGAATTTATTTGAGGGGCTGCCACAAAGAAGAGGAGGGGGCCAACGTATTTTCCAATGCACCAGAAGGCAAGACGAGAACCCCCAGACTTATGGTCTTGGGGGATTTCAACCTTCCATCAGCGGGCGAGACGTCGGCGGCAGCTCAGGAGTTCTTGGCTTCCATGACGGCCTTGGACTTGACCCAGTTAATTCAGACCCCCACTCACACGGGTGGACACACACTGGATCTAGTTTTTGTCTCTGGCCAGTGGCAGAGGGATCTGACAGTAGGGGAGATAGTGGTTGAGCCCTTGTCATGGTCAGATCATTCTCTCCTAAGGTTGGTTTTCCGGACCGCTCCCCCTCGCCGCAGGGAGACGGAACCACCTAGATGGTTCCGTCCCAGGCGACTGATGGACCCTGAGAGGTTCCTGATGGAGCTTGGGCCATATCCGGAAGATCTAGTCCACGACTCGG
>NW_015413397.1:0-1792 GCF_001527695.2 Protobothrops mucrosquamatus | reverse complement strand
CCATAATAAAGGAAATGATTAAAAGTACCTCACTGGCCCCATCAGGGATTCAGAACCCTCTCACAATAAAATCAAAATACCAGACTTCTGACAATAAATCCACTCTTAGAAAGGCATCTACATATCTGAGGATGATTTTCCCTCTCCTGGACTTCAGGACAATATCCAGATATCTAACATTCACCTCAGGATCAAAGCCAAGGCCAGGAACACCTCAATTTGAACATCAAAGCTTCTCGTCATTATAAATATCTATTTGTACATCCCTAACATGGTGGCTACCTCCAAACATGAACCTCTTTGCTTTTGGGAATGAATAAATCATCTCCTTTCCACACAGGGTGTCTGGATTTCATTCTGATTTGTTTGTGTGCAACTCTGGCTTGAAATGGGACCCCAAATTATTCTTCTGACACTGAAGATATCCCTGATACTCCCCATATTGTATTATTTCACTATGCCTGAAAGGTCTGCATTTTTAACCTGTCATTCAGTATAGCAATAGCACTTAGACTTATATACCACTTTATGGTGCTTTTACAACCTTTTCTAAGCAGTTAAAGAGACAGCACATAGCCCCTAACAATCTGGATCCTCATTTTACTGACCTCAGAAGGAAGGAAGGAAGGAAGGCTGAATCAACCTTGAGCCAGTCAGAATCGAACTGCTGGCAGTGAGCAGTGAGTTAGCCTGCAATACTGCATTCTAACCACTGTGCCACCATGTCATGAATTTCTATGCAAGATTTTATGTACCTTTGTCTCCAGCTTTTAAAACACTTGTCCTTACTGTAAAAATGGGCTGATGGTTGGATTTGAAGTAAAATGTAATTCAGAAGCCCTTATTCTATGTGTGGGCATTCTTCAGAAAGTGAATGGAATGAATAATCCTCAGTCATGTGCAAAATTCCCAATGACTGTAACACAAATATGATCTGAAAGGATCATCAGAGAAAGGGCCCACTATAATTCTCAGACTGAGTCCTGAACATTTTGAAGAAGGGATGGTGGAGAAATGGAAATTTTCTTTCTGGAACCTAGAGAGCTAGACCAGTAGAAACAATACTAAATTAGACAGCTTAATTGTATGGCTTGGTTTCCTGCATTTCTGTGCAGCTATCTCAGATTATGTATCCCATTCAGATTTAGATAAAGGCTCTTAAACCATTCAATATATTCTGTGATTAGTTGGAAGACAGATTTATTATTGAGAAATCCAATCCCATCTTCACCTAGATACAGAGACTGCATGTTAGGTTACTTTCTCAACTGATAAAAACCATTAAAATTTCACCTAAATACTGTACTGGATTTTTGGAATATCCCATATGCTATTTTAAGAGTTTTCACTTTGTTTGCACATTTGGAATTTTGGCAGCATGTGGTAAACACTGTACAAAATAACTTCCAAGGCAGATCTGGCCACGTGCAAAATATCCTTTCACCAGAAGATAAAGGGATGAAAATGTCCTTGCCACTTCCTAGAACCCTGAACCATGCTCTCAACCATCCCCCAATTTATCTTTGCTTTTTAAACTGAGTAAGTAAGTCAAAGATATTTTCAAAGAAGCACTGGCTTGTATTTAAGCAATATTTTCTGTTAGATCGCGCAGGCAGTAAGACACGAGTCGAGTGACAGTCAGCTCTCGGTTTATTGGCAAGGCATAAAGTAAATCCGGACTGGCATCTGGGCCAGGGGAGCCCTCTTTTATGGGATTCCCCTGGCTTGTAATCACACAATTCCATTGGCTGGTAAGACCCCGTTGCTAGTTAGCCAACCAGCAACGGGCATG
>NW_015413396.1:0-1792 GCF_001527695.2 Protobothrops mucrosquamatus | reverse complement strand
TTCATCCTCTTCTGGATTTTGCTAATTTTTGCACAAGCCTCTGGATGTTAGCTGAGCTTCAAAGTGTCCTAGGGATACGCAAAAGGAAATGTGAGTGAACAAATAACACCACGGCTGTTACTTGCTTAATTTATTTCATACATAAAGTCATCCAACATCTAATGTGCCAGAGTGAAAAAAAAATACACACCTCCTTGTTGGTCTTAGGCAGGGCTTGTCAACCGCCTTCTCTCCCTCCCCCCCTCTGCTCCACCTCACTTGTTTGTGGAAAATATGCTGCTTGGCGGCAGTCTGCACGAACTCTACCAAATGTGCCCTGCAGGGGGCGCATGAAGAGCGCAGGCGCAGAGCAAGGCCCCGCCCTCCTCAGAGACTCATTGTGCAGCAACCGGATTGACTTCTTCTCCTGCACGCAGGTCAGCGAAGGGGAGGCTGCTGCAGCACCCAACTCCTGCGCCCGTCAGCTGGCGACCCCCGAACTTGCACTTGTCAGCCGGTCTCCTTTGCCACCCCGCCCATCCTCGACTCCTCCTCCGCCCGTTCATGTCGAGCCCGCCGGGGCTTGACAGGGAGAGAGGGAGGGAAGGAGGAAGGGACTCCTCCTCCTCTCCTAAGCTTCAAAGCACGGTCGGCTTCCCAAGGGCGCCACAATCCTCACGAAAGTGGGGGGGGGGGGAGAAGCAAAAGGGCGAGAAAGCTCGCGGCGGGCTCAAAGGAGCACCTGTCAGCGTTGGTGACGAGAAATTCCCCACAAACCCAGGGAAGGGGTGCAGAAAAGGAGCCCCCTTTGGGAGGAAACCGCCACCTTATCCTTGGCTTTGCGCTCTTCTGTTCCTCGGCAGCCGGGCTGCCAAGCCTCTGCTGGCTGGAACTTCCTTTCCTTCCCTCCCTCTTGGTCTCTTCCTCCTTCCCTCCCTCTCCTATTGTCCCTTCCTTCCTTCCTTCGTTCCTTCCTTTCCTTCGCCTCCCTCTTTGTCCCTCCTTCCCTCCCTCTTTCCCCTTGTCCCTTTCGTCCTTCCTTCCTTCCCTCTTGTCCAGGATTGGGGCGAGCCTCTACAGCTGATCCGCGCTTCTGCAGAGCAGCCCAGAAGCGCAGATCAGCTGTAGCTGCTTGTTCGAGCTTTGCTAGAAAACATGCCGCTTGCTAATTTAGCAGAAGCGCGAATCAGCTGTAGCCCAGCGCTGATCCTGGAGCTTCTGCTAACTTAGCAAGCGGCATGTCTTCTGGCAAAGCTGAGCAAGTGAGCTGGGCTGAGCTCTCCTCTGTCTCTGCCTGTGCACCGGCAGGTTTGCCGGCAGCAAAGCCCCCAGCCACGCTGGCAGCCTATCCCCCTCCCCTGGTCCCTTCCTGGGCACGGAGGGGGGGAGGAAGGAAGGGACGAAGAGGGAGGGAAGTAAGGGACAATGAGAGAGGGAAGGAAGGAAGGAACAATGCTAGAAAACATGCCACTTGCTAATTTAGCAGAAGTGCGTATCAGAGGGAAGGAAGGCAGGCACCCACTCCAGTTCCATCCCAGAGACCCACAGATTCCTCCCCACAGGCACTCTGCAACCTGAGTGATCAGCTGGCCATGCCCCCTGGCCATTGATCATGTGACCCTGGGACACTGTGAACGTCATAAGTATGAATCAGTTGTCAAGCATCCGAATGTAAATCACATGACCCTGGGAATGCTGCAACAATCATAAGTGTGAAAAATGATCATAATTCGCTTTTTCAGTGCTGTTGTAACTTCAAACAGTCACTAAGCGAATTGTTGTAAGTCGAGGACTACCTATACTTTCCCATTTT
>NW_015413395.1:0-1793 GCF_001527695.2 Protobothrops mucrosquamatus | reverse complement strand
AGGTTCACTTCAATTATGAATATTTAATTGAATCTCCCATATATTGTATCTACATGAAGTCCACAAAAGAGAAAAGTCTCTATGGCAGCATTTAAGAAAGATGAAGTACCGACTCATATTTTATTCATACAACCCTTATGTAATGAGGTATAATGGGTATAAGCTGCCTTCTGGTTCAAAAGTAACATTTTATGAATGCCAGTTGCTGGGAAGTAGATATATGTGAAAGATTTGTCATTATGAACAACATGCAGAATTAGATGGATTCTTGGTTTGATCCAGAAAAGCTTTTTTTATGCGCCTATGTTTATTTTTAGAAAGTTATTTAAGAAACCAGCAGAGGCATACAGCTTTCTGGTATTTACAAAATGTATCAAGTCTAGGTTCAAGTATCGGTGGAGGGAAAATTAATATTATTTAATATCTGTAATATCTTCTATCTTTTTTAATTGCAAAGAAACTCCCAAGGTATTTTTTTAAAATCAGTCTAATAGTATCAACAAAAAAATCTAAAAAATATAAGTACAAACTATTAACAAGAAGTTACTTACTTTACACTGAAAGCCAGATATTTAAAAAAAAATATTGTTGGAAAGCTACTAAGAAATTTATAATTATTTCCCTCAACACTGCATACCCATGAGACCCATTGTGCCATGAGTTGCATTGTTTAGCATTGACTTCTGGATAAAATTCAAGATGCAGGTTATCACCTATAAAATCTTTCCTTGGGCTTTGTTTGAGGGACCAGCTGTCTCCATTGTTTCTGCCTGTCTGGCGAGATTGGACATGGTGAGCACACTTTGAATGCCATCTATTAAGCATCATGCGGCATCCAGGGTGCCTTATCTGGCATGGTGCTTGTCCTCCAGAATGATATCCTCTCAGGAATCTCGATGGCTCTCAACCTGATGACATTCAAGAAGCTAATGCAAATAGACCTTGACAAATTTCTGTCGCTAAACAATGCGGTCATAAAGCTAGGCAATGCAACTTCCTGCCAGCTTCCTGCCACAATCATGTCAGTTGAAGTGACTCTGAGGTTGCAAGTTTCAGGTTGTTCTCAAGCATGCTGGCAGGTAGATAAGTGGCTGCTGTTGAATGTGGAAGAATGCAAGTGTAAGAGGAAGGTGTGGCAAGACTCTGGTAGATGTAAGGTGGTGCACAAAGTTTGGGGAAGGTGTGTGGATGTATGCAAGAGAGGTGTGGAGAGGTTCTGGAACAATATGAGTGTGTGAGTGGCTGGCATGTGAGTGCAGGGGGCATGGGGAGGTTGCACAGGTCGAGGAGACTTACCCAGTAACTTGCCACATTCCTTGCCAGCTTTCCCGTTGACTTTATGCGAAAGCCGGCAGGAAAGGTTGCAAATATGAGCTGGATGTCAAGCACTGACTACAGGGTACTGGGATGTCCAAAACTCCAAGAATTGGTCAAAACCACCACTCGGTTTAGTGCCAGGCTTCGGTGCCAGCATAAGTTCGAATGAAAAAGGATAGAACTTTATTTGTTGAGATAAGAAATACTTTAAAATGTTTGCTCATTTTTTAACGTGTAAAAATATAAACATAAGGTGTTTGACATATTGGCTCAGAATCATTATTATTATTATTATTATTATAATTTAATTTATATACCGCCCTTCTCCCGCAGGACTCAGGGCGGTGCACAGCGTATTAAAAACAGTACAAATACAAAACATAAAAATACAAACCCCTATAAAACCAGATTAAAAAACCGAATATTAGAAGCTGTGTTTCTATTTAAAATTATTTTTAAAATCACCCTAAATAAAA
>NW_015413394.1:0-1793 GCF_001527695.2 Protobothrops mucrosquamatus | reverse complement strand
AGCTGAATCTCTGGCGAAGTAGTTTGCTGTGGCTTTAAACTGTGTGTATTGTTTTTTGTTTCTGTGTTCTTGGAGTAAAAGGTCTTGGCAGGCAGCTACGGAGCTGCTGCCAAGTTTCTTATCTGTGAAGTGGTGTCTGGAGAAGTCTTTAACCCTCGGCTGGCTGTTTGGGTGTGTGGGTCGGACGGGGACAGAACAGGCGGAGGTTCTGCTGCTCCCCTCTCTCTTGCTGGGTAGCCGTTATTCTTCATAGATCTTTGAGAGTGGGTGCAAAGGATGAACCTCTTTGCTGATGGTATCTGACATTTCAGCGGCTTGCACCTGGAGATTAATGGCTCTCCAAATAAAAGGAGTTATTTCCGGAAGCTGCAGTTTCTTGATGTATTTTGCAAAGTTTTGGGACATAGTTCCCAGTGCCCCGATGACAATGGGTATCACTGTTACATGTTTCATCCATAAGCGCGCAGTTTCAATGGCCAGGTCGCGATATTTTGTAATTTTTTTCAGTTCTTTTTCTTCAACTCTGGCATCTCCTGGTACAGCGATATCAATCAGCTGTACGCTTCGGTTCTCTACAATGCGATATCTGGCGTGTTGTGTTCCAAATGGTGATCTGTCTGTATTCGAAAGTTGTTGTTGTTGTTATTATTATTATTATGGTCAAAGGCAATGAAGCAGAAGCATGAAAAACAACAACTTAATAATCTTAATGGTCACTAACCCCAAAGCTAAGTTTAATGATAAATTTCAAGATCCACCCTGAAATTTCTATTGTAGAGTGAGTTTGATGTAGTGGCTAAGGTGATGGCCTAGAAACCAGGAAATTGTGATTTCTAGTTCCACCTTAGGTATGAAAGTCGGCTGGGTGACTTTGGGCCAGTCACTCTCTCTCAGCTCACCTCAATTCACAGAGTTGTTGTTGTGAAGAAAATAGGAGGAGTATTATGTATGTTCGCTGCCTTGAGTTTCTTATACAGTTATAAAGGCAACATGAAAATTTAATAAAAAAATAAATCTCCCCCTCTTAATCTTAACATTTACCTTATATTTAGCTAGTGTTGTGCCATTGTATCCTATCTCTACTATTGCTTGCTTGTGTGAATGTGTTCAGATGTGAATAGTATTTTTAGCCAATCAGGGATCAAATAACAAATGTAATGATATCATAGCACAACACAGTGCGGTAAGGATGTCGAAACATAACTATTTTTCTGCCATTATTGTGTCTATTGATAGTCACCCAGCAACCCTGTTTCGGGTGACTCAGTCTCTCCTCGGAGGGAATAACACCAAAGTTCAGCTAAAGAGTCGCTATGAGGAATACGCTGTGCATCTGGCAAATAAAATCGCTCATTAGACTCCAGCCTTATAACAGAATCAATAATGGTGGTGGAGGCTATGTCTTTCAAGGTGATCTGGGAAGAGCTTGAGATATCATCATCTACATTCCTCTGATTCTAGAACAAAAATGACTCCACAATTTTGAGATAGTAAAGTGGCCAAGAGAGAAATAATCCAGATGACTTCCACCCATTTCCCCTCTGACACAGTTACCTAAACAGTAAGCATTTCTGAACAGGCCAGCAAGGGGGGAGGGAGGATGATCCCTTATCCACCTCATTCCAATTATAAGTAAAGATTTATCGAAATAAAGATAAAAATGGATTTAGGAGAAGGTGGAGGTGCACAGATTAAAAAAGAAAATAAATTCCTCTACAGGAAGTTAGTCTTACTAGATTTATTCACTGAGATAAAATACTTTGGCCCTGTAAATTTACTTAGAATTTCTGATT